>NW_027182720.1:72500-75000 GCF_040807025.1 Struthio camelus
CTTGCACACGTAGCCCGGATAGGTGACAAAACTCCTCAACCGCTCTGATGTTCTTCTTCATGCCTTCCCACGAGTCACTCAAAAGGACTAGATCGTCCGCGAACGCCAGAGATGACACAGAGCAATCTCCATACTTAAATCCGTTCTTTAAACCCTCCAACCTACATAACAACGGGTCCACTGAGAGGTTGAACAGAAGCGGGGACATTGGATCTCCCTGCTTCACCCCGGTGAGGATCTTAATTCCCTCAGAGGACGCCTCACCCACCTCCAGCCGAGTCACACAGTTGGAATACAAATCGGCGATGATACTGATCACATGATCATCCAAGCCTTTTTGTTCGAGGACTCGAAGGATGTGTTGATGATGGACCGAATCAAAGGCTTTCGCCAAGTCCACAAAGACTACTGCTAACGCCTTATGGTCTCTTTTGGCGTGCTTGATGAGCATCTGGAGGAGCTTCAGATTTTCCGCGCAGCCCGGGGCTGAAATAAAGCCCCTTTGGCGGCTGTTAATCGGACATGCTCGTCGCAGGCGTGCCGTCAAAATTCGAGAGAACAAGCGCATGATGACCGACCCGATGGTGATGGGCCGCCAGTTGTTAAATGTCCCCTCGTAAACTAGGATCAGCAGACTTGGGTATTAAAATCGTTCTACATTCTTTGATTCCATCCGGAATCTTCCCGGCCAGCAGCCACAGATTGAATAATTCAGCTAACTGGGTGCCTTGGGGGTCTAATTTAACGACGTCTCCCAAGGTCAACCCATCCGGGCCCGGGGCGGAGCTCTTATTCGTTTCCGCAATGTTCTTCCTGACCTCCGCAGGGGAGACCATCTTCTTGAATGCAGAATTGTCCGCTTCTCCGGCACTACAGAACGTACCGAGACCAGCGAAGGGGCCGACCTCCTCCCACTTCCTTCTGAACGTGCAATACAGCACATCCATCAGGAGGGGACACTTAATACTCTCGATGTTATCCAAAATGATACCAGCGAGCTTTCTACGATCTATCTCAAAAAGCCGCTGGTATCGCAGGTACTGGCCTCTTCTCAGCGCCCTATTCTTCATCCACCTCTTCTCTACCTTCCTCGGCGCGGGTTTCACTCGGTACTTCTTGCGATGTTTCAATTTCACTGCAGCGGTATGTCCCACCAGCTGCGTCAACCACTCCTCCGATGTTTCATCGACGATGTTCCGAAGGTCTTCCTCCACACCCTCCAAAGCCCTCTCGAATGCGCTCTTCAGACCAGGGGTGAGAGAGGCCCCTCGAACCTTCTCTGCAATAATCCTCCTGTATTCCACCCTAATCAGCTCAATCTTCACTCTCTCAACCGGTACCTCCCCTTCGCACGGACCCGCAGCTTTTCGCGGCGACGCGAATCCTTTGGCACCAGCCGCCAGCTGCCGTCTCTTGTCGCTGATCTGCTTCGCCGATTTTGTAGGCAAATGTTCAGAAATCAGCTTATTAATATTCCGTGCTTCTTTAAACTTCTGTTCTAACTCTCTCAGCAGAGCCGTCTCTTCTTCGGACCAGACGCTCTTATGCATACCCCTCAATCCCTTTCCTCTTCCGCGAGACGCTTCGATCCTTTCCCTGTTCCTAGTTCCTGGGTGAACAAGACGCTTATGTTGGGAAAGGCCGCTTTTGGTCTTGAACTTTCGGTCGCAGTCCTCACAGCTCCACGGGAGGGGGGCCTCCGAGGCCTCTTCATCTTCCCCTTCACCCAGGGTTCCGCGGCACTTCGGGAAGTGGCAGGCAATGCTATGATGTTTCTCATTCAGTCTCCCGCACCGGGAACACTGAAAAGGCACCCGTCGCCGACCGTGGGCCCTCCGCAGATGTTCTGTCAAGGCCGCAATTTTCCCTACCTTGACTCCACAGCATGGACATGCTGGATGTTCATCTGGGATCTTAACAACTGGCGTACCGTCAGTTGCTCCCCCCCCGGAGTCAAGGATAGGGGTCACCATAGCCGGTAGGATTGCTTTACCAGAGGGAGACTCCAGGCCCACTCCTGCCGCCACCTCCCCCCGGGCTTCATCAGCCCGGGGTACCGGGGGCGAAGCGACAGGGGACTCCAGAGCCTCATAAACCTCTGGCAGATCTTTAACGCAATCCAAACTTGGTCTGGGAATACTCCCATTCCAAGGGTCATAAGCCGAATTGTAAAATGTCAAATTTTGGATCACAGCAGGCCACCCATTTGATGTTAAAGTCACCGGCCTAACGGCCGTGACATCAACAGGAAACTCACCTGTCTGGGTGCCCACTGACACGAAGTTCACAACCCATGGTCTTACTAGGTTGTCCAACGTGCCTGTGGGGGTTCGGTATACACCAGAAGAACCAATCCCCCAAGTTCAACTGGTATGCCTGATAGAAGCCCCTAGGCCAAGGGCTCTGGACTGCGAGTAGGCCAATTACTAGCAGTCGAAATTTTGATTCACCTCAAAAAAAACTATCGAGTGGTCGGTGAAGCCAGTCGATAGGGAGGAAG
>NW_027182720.1:80000-82500 GCF_040807025.1 Struthio camelus
CCGCCCTTCCTCCTGCGGCGATCCATACCTTCTCAAACTCCTTCTGGATGCCTTCCTCGAGGACCACGGTCCTCGTGATGTTGTCGGAGGACTGGGCGACACGGTGAAGCCGACGAGCCTGGATGTTCGGAATCTGGCTCGCCAGCCGCGCGATTCCGAGACCGCCGTCCTTATAGCTGGCGTATAAGATGGCATCACAAGTACTGGAAGGTAAGTGAAGCCAGCTCTTCACCGCCAATCTTATCATTAGGTCCAGGGAGTGGAGGTAAGTGGCGTTAACCCCGGACTGATCCGCTGCATAGAGCAGCCGTGGGATGGCGTAAGTCCTCAAGATCTCTACTTTCTGGAGCGGTTTAAGCGGGGCTACCCCAATGTTCTTAACCCATGTGCTCAGTTTTTCTTGCAGCTCCGGACGGGGAAGACCCACCCAAGGATCCACCCCCAGGCCCAAATACTTCTCGGAGCTGCCGGGCTCGATCATATTGAGCGGAATGCCATCGATTGTCCACGTCTCACAGTTATTAACCGTGAACGAGTCTTTCGTGGGCCTGATCATAAAACCATGGCATTTCTTCGCTTGCACACGTAGCCCGGATAGGTGACAAAACTCCTCAACCGCTCTGATGTTCTTCTTCATGCCTTCCCACGAGTCACTCAAAAGGACTAGATCGTCCGCGAACGCCAGAGATGACACAGAGCAATCTCCATACTTAAATCCGTTCTTTAAACCCTCCAACCTACATAACAACGGGTCCACTGAGAGGTTGAACAGAAGCGGGGACATTGGATCTCCCTGCTTCACCCCGGTGAGGATCTTAATTCCCTCAGAGGACGCCTCACCCACCTCCAGCCGAGTCACACAGTTGGAATACAAATCGGCGATGATACTGATCACATGATCATCCAAGCCTTTTTGTTCGAGGACTCGAAGGATGTGTTGATGATGGACCGAATCAAAGGCTTTCGCCAAGTCCACAAAGACTACTGCTAACGCCTTATGGTCTCTTTTGGCGTGCTTGATGAGCATCTGGAGGAGCTTCAGATTTTCCGCGCAGCCCGGGGCTGAAATAAAGCCCCTTTGGCGGCTGTTAATCGGACATGCTCGTCGCAGGCGTGCCGTCAAAATTCGAGAGAACAAGCGCATGATGACCGACCCGATGGTGATGGGCCGCCAGTTGTTAAATGTCCCCTCGTAAACTAGGATCAGCAGACTTGGGTATTAAAATCGTTCTACATTCTTTGATTCCATCCGGAATCTTCCCGGCCAGCAGCCACAGATTGAATAATTCAGCTAACTGGGTGCCTTGGGGGTCTAATTTAACGACGTCTCCCAAGGTCAACCCATCCGGGCCCGGGGCGGAGCTCTTATTCGTTTCCGCAATGTTCTTCCTGACCTCCGCAGGGGAGACCATCTTCTTGAATGCAGAATTGTCCGCTTCTCCGGCACTACAGAACGTACCGAGACCAGCGAAGGGGCCGACCTCCTCCCACTTCCTTCTGAACGTGCAATACAGCACATCCATCAGGAGGGGACACTTAATACTCTCGATGTTATCCAAAATGATACCAGCGAGCTTTCTACGATCTATCTCAAAAAGCCGCTGGTATCGCAGGTACTGGCCTCTTCTCAGCGCCCTATTCTTCATCCACCTCTTCTCTACCTTCCTCGGCGCGGGTTTCACTCGGTACTTCTTGCGATGTTTCAATTTCACTGCAGCGGTATGTCCCACCAGCTGCGTCAACCACTCCTCCGATGTTTCATCGACGATGTTCCGAAGGTCTTCCTCCACACCCTCCAAAGCCCTCTCGAATGCGCTCTTCAGACCAGGGGTGAGAGAGGCCCCTCGAACCTTCTCTGCAATAATCCTCCTGTATTCCACCCTAATCAGCTCAATCTTCACTCTCTCAACCGGTACCTCCCCTTCGCACGGACCCGCAGCTTTTCGCGGCGACGCGAATCCTTTGGCACCAGCCGCCAGCTGCCGTCTCTTGTCGCTGATCTGCTTCGCCGATTTTGTAGGCAAATGTTCAGAAATCAGCTTATTAATATTCCGTGCTTCTTTAAACTTCTGTTCTAACTCTCTCAGCAGAGCCGTCTCTTCTTCGGACCAGACGCTCTTATGCATACCCCTCAATCCCTTTCCTCTTCCGCGAGACGCTTCGATCCTTTCCCTGTTCCTAGTTCCTGGGTGAACAAGACGCTTATGTTGGGAAAGGCCGCTTTTGGTCTTGAACTTTCGGTCGCAGTCCTCACAGCTCCACGGGAGGGGGGCCTCCGAGGCCTCTTCATCTTCCCCTTCACCCAGGGTTCCGCGGCACTTCGGGAAGTGGCAGGCAATGCTATGATGTTTCTCATTCAGTCTCCCGCACCGGGAACACTGAAAAGGCACCCGTCGCCGACCGTGGGCCCTCCGCAGATGTTCTGTCAAGGCCGCAATTTTCCCTACCTTGACTCCACAGCATGGACATGCTGGATGTTCATCTGGGATCTTAACAACTG
>NW_027182720.1:90000-92500 GCF_040807025.1 Struthio camelus
ACCAGCCGCCAGCTGCCGTCTCTTGTCGCTGATCTGCTTCGCCGATTTTGTAGGCAAATGTTCAGAAATCAGCTTATTAATATTCCGTGCTTCTTTAAACTTCTGTTCTAACTCTCTCAGCAGAGCCGTCTCTTCTTCGGACCAGACGCTCTTATGCATACCCCTCAATCCCTTTCCTCTTCCGCGAGACGCTTCGATCCTTTCCCTGTTCCTAGTTCCTGGGTGAACAAGACGCTTATGTTGGGAAAGGCCGCTTTTGGTCTTGAACTTTCGGTCGCAGTCCTCACAGCTCCACGGGAGGGGGGCCTCCGAGGCCTCTTCATCTTCCCCTTCACCCAGGGTTCCGCGGCACTTCGGGAAGTGGCAGGCAATGCTATGATGTTTCTCATTCAGTCTCCCGCACCGGGAACACTGAAAAGGCACCCGTCGCCGACCGTGGGCCCTCCGCAGATGTTCTGTCAAGGCCGCAATTTTCCCTACCTTGACTCCACAGCATGGACATGCTGGATGTTCATCTGGGATCTTAACAACTGGCGTACCGTCAGTTGCTCCCCCCCCGGAGTCAAGGATAGGGGTCACCATAGCCGGTAGGATTGCTTTACCAGAGGGAGACTCCAGGCCCACTCCTGCCGCCACCTCCCCCCGGGCTTCATCAGCCCGGGGTACCGGGGGCGAAGCGACAGGGGACTCCAGAGCCTCATAAACCTCTGGCAGATCTTTAACGCAATCCAAACTTGGTCTGGGAGTACTCCCATTCCAAGGGTCATAAGCCGAATTGTAAAATGTCAAATTTTGGATCACAGCAGGCCACCCATTTGATGTTAAAGTCACCGGCCTAACGGCCGTGACATCAACAGGAAACTCACCTGTCTGGGTGCCCACTGACACGAAGTTCACAACCCATGGTCTTACTAGGTTGTCCAACGTGCCTGTGGGGGTTCGGTATACGCCAGAAGAACCAATCCCCCAAGTTCAACTGGTATGCCTGATAGAAGCCCCTAGGCCAAGGGCTCTGGACTGCGAGTAGGCCAATTACTAGCAGTCGAAATTTTGATTCACCTCAAAAAAAACTATCGAGTGGTCGGTGAAGCCAGTCGATAGGGAGGAAGTAACTATAGCACCGCACACTGGGGCAGAGGCAAACTTGGTTACCCGCGAATGGGCATCCAGCGGGACCACGAGGAGGTGTTGCCTCCGCAGCTCAGCCCAGTTAGTAACTATGGTCCCGACTTAAGAGAGTCATAGTTACTCCCGCCGTTTACCCGCGCTTCATTGAATTTCTTCACTTTGACATTCAGAGCACTGGGCAGAAATCACATCGCGTCAACACCCGCCGCGGGCCTTCGCGATGCTTTGTTTTAATTAAACAGTCGGATTCCCCTGGTCCGCACCAGTTCTAAGTCGGCTGCTAGGCGCCGGCCGAGGCGGGGCGCCGGCCCGGGGACCCCGGCTCCCCCCCCCGTCGCCAGCAGCCGCGCGCGCGCCGGGGCACCCCCAGCCCCCGCGGACGGGTGGAGGGGGGGGCGGCGGCGGCTGCTGGGGCTCGGGGAGGAGGGAGGGAGGGGGCGGGCGGCGCCCGCCGCAGCTGGGGCGATCCACGGGAAGGGCCCGGCGCGCGTCCAGAGTCGCCGCCGACGCCCCGCGCCCGCCCCCGCCCGCCCGGGGGGCGGGGGGGACGGGTGGGGCGCACGGCGCCTCGTCCAGCCGCGGCGCGCGCCCAGCCCCGCTTCGCGCCCCAGCCCGACCGACCCAGCCCTTAGAGCCAATCCTTATCCCGAAGTTACGGATCCGGCTTGCCGACTTCCCTTACCTACATTGTTCCAACATGCCAGAGGCTGTTCACCTTGGAGACCTGCTGCGGATATGGGTACGGCCCGGCGCGAGATTTACACCTTCTCCCCCGGATTTTCACGGGCCAGCGAGAGCTCACCGGACGCCGCCGGAACCGCGACGCTTTCCAAGGCGCGGGCCCCTCTCTCGGGGCGAACCCATTCCAGGGCGCCCGGCCCTTCACAAAGAAAAGAGAACTCTCCCCGAGGCTCCCGCCGGCTTCTCCGGGATCGGTTGCGTTACCGCACTGGACGCCTCGCGGCGCCCATCTCCGCCACTCCGGATTCGGGGATCTGAACGGCGCCGGGGATGGGGGCTTCTGTACGCCACATTTCCCACGCCCCACCGCGGGGCGGGGATTCAGCGCTGGGCTCTTCCCTCTTCACTCGCCGTTACTGAGGGAATCCTGGTTAGTTTCTTTTCCTCCGCTGACTAATATGCTTAAATTCAGCGGGTCGCCACGTCTGATCTGAGGTCGCAATCGGATGGAGGCGGGGCGGGCGCGCGCCCACCCCTCGCGCTTCGACCCCCCGGAGGAGGCCCGAGACGAGGCAGAGCCGGCGGGCACGCGCCCGCCAGCCGCCGGCAGAGAGGACGGCCCGAGGCCCCCGCCAGGATCGAGGGGGAAGCGGCGCGGCGACCCGCGAGTCGCCGCCAAGGAGGGGAGGGG
>NW_027182720.1:97500-100000 GCF_040807025.1 Struthio camelus
GGAGACCATCTTCTTGAATGCAGAATTGTCCGCTTCTCCGGCACTACAGAACGTACCGAGACCAGCGAAGGGGCCGACCTCCTCCCACTTCCTTCTGAACGTGCAATACAGCACATCCATCAGGAGGGGACACTTAATACTCTCGATGTTATCCAAAATGATACCAGCGAGCTTTCTATGATCTATCTCAAAAAGCCGCTGGTATCGCAGGTACTGGCCTCTTCTCAGCGCCCTATTCTTCATCCACCTCTTCTCTACCTTCCTCGGCGCGGGTTTCACTCGGTACTTCTTGCGATGTTTCAATTTCACTGCAGCGGTATGTCCCACCAGCTGCGTCAACCACTCCTCCGATGTTTCATCGACGATGTTCCGAAGGTCTTCCTCCACACCCTCCAAAGCCCTCTCGAATGCGCTCTTCAGACCAGGGGTGAGAGAGGCCCCTCGAACCTTCTCTGCAATAATCCTCCTGTATTCCACCCTAATCAGCTCAATCTTCACTCTCTCAACCGGTACCTCCCCTTCGCACGGACCCGCAGCTTTTCGCGGCGACGCGAATCCTTTGGCACCAGCCGCCAGCTGCCGTCTCTTGTCGCTGATCTGCTTCGCCGATTTTGTAGGCAAATGTTCAGAAATCAGCTTATTAATATTCCGTGCTTCTTTAAACTTCTGTTCTAACTCTCTCAGCAGAGCCGTCTCTTCTTCGGACCAGACGCTCTTATGCATACCCCTCAATCCCTTTCCTCTTCCGCGAGACGCTTCGATCCTTTCCCTGTTCCTAGTTCCTGGGTGAACAAGACGCTTATGTTGGGAAAGGCCGCTTTTGGTCTTGAACTTTCGGTCGCAGTCCTCACAGCTCCACGGGAGGGGGGCCTCCGAGGCCTCTTCATCTTCCCCTTCACCCAGGGTTCCGCGGCACTTCGGGAAGTGGCAGGCAATGCTATGATGTTTCTCATTCAGTCTCCCGCACCGGGAACACTGAAAAGGCACCCGTCGCCGACCGTGGGCCCTCCGCAGATGTTCTGTCAAGGCCGCAATTTTCCCTACCTTGACTCCACAGCATGGACATGCTGGATGTTCATCTGGGATCTTAACAACTGGCGTACCGTCAGTTGCTCCCCCCCCGGAGTCAAGGATAGGGGTCACCATAGCCGGTAGGATTGCTTTACCAGAGGGAGACTCCAGGCCCACTCCTGCCGCCACCTCCCCCCGGGCTTCATCAGCCCGGGGTACCGGGGGCGAAGCGACAGGGGACTCCAGAGCCTCATAAACCTCTGGCAGATCTTTAACGCAATCCAAACTTGGTCTGGGAGTACTCCCATTCCAAGGGTCATAAGCCGAATTGTAAAATGTCAAATTTTGGATCACAGCAGGCCACCCATTTGATGTTAAAGTCACCGGCCTAACGGCCGTGACATCAACAGGAAACTCACCTGTCTGGGTGCCCACTGACACGAAGTTCACAACCCATGGTCTTACTAGGTTGTCCAGCGTGCCTGTGGGGGTTCGGTATACGCCAGAAGAACCAATCCCCCAAGTTCAACTGGTATGCCTGATAGAAGCCCCTAGGCCAAGGGCTCTGGACTGCGAGTAGGCCAATTACTAGCAGTCGAAATTTTGATTCACCTCAAAAAAAACTATCGAGTGGTCGGTGAAGCCAGTCGATAGGGAGGAAGTAACTATAGCACCGCACACTGGGGCAGAGGCAAACTTGGTTACCCGCGAATGGGCATCCAGCGGGACCACGAGGAGGTGTTGCCTCCGCAGCTCAGCCCAGTTAGTAACTATGGTCCCGACTTAAGAGAGTCATAGTTACTCCCGCCGTTTACCCGCGCTTCATTGAATTTCTTCACTTTGACATTCAGAGCACTGGGCAGAAATCACATCGCGTCAACACCCGCCGCGGGCCTTCGCGATGCTTTGTTTTAATTAAACAGTCGGATTCCCCTGGTCCGCACCAGTTCTAAGTCGGCTGCTAGGTGCCGGCCGAGGCGGGGCGCCGGCCCGGGGACCCCGGCTCCCCCCCCCGTCGCCAGCAGCCGCGCGCGCGCCGGGGCACCCCCAGCCCCCGCGGACGGGTGGAGGGGGGGGCGGCGGCGGCTGCTGGGGCTCGGGGAGGAGGGAGGGAGGGGGCGGGCGGCGCCCGCCGCAGCTGGGGCGATCCACGGGAAGGGCCCGGCGCGCGTCCAGAGTCGCCGCCGACGCCCCGCGCCCGCCCCCGCCCGCCCAGGGGGCGGGGGGGACGGGTGGGGCGCACGGCGCCTCGTCCAGCCGCGGCGCGCGCCCAGCCCCGCTTCGCGCCCCAGCCCGACCGACCCAGCCCTTAGAGCCAATCCTTATCCCGAAGTTACGGATCCGGCTTGCCGACTTCCCTTACCTACATTGTTCCAACATGCCAGAGGCTGTTCACCTTGGAGACCTGCTGCGGATATGGGTACGGCCCGGCGCGAGATTTACACCTTCTCCCCCGGATTTTCACGGGCCAGCGAGAGCTCACCGGACG
>NW_027182720.1:105000-107500 GCF_040807025.1 Struthio camelus
CCAGCCGAGTCACACAGTTGGAATACAAATCGGCGATGATACTGATCACATGATCATCCAAGCCTTTTTGTTCGAGGACTCGAAGGATGTGTTGATGATGGACCGAATCAAAGGCTTTCGCCAAGTCCACAAAGACTACTGCTAACGCCTTATGGTCTCTTTTGGCGTGCTTGATGAGCATCTGGAGGAGCTTCAGATTTTCCGCGCAGCCCGGGGCTGAAATAAAGCCCCTTTGGCGGCTGTTAATCGGACATGCTCGTCGCAGGCGTGCCGTCAAAATTCGAGAGAACAAGCGCATGATGACCGACCCGATGGTGATGGGCCGCCAGTTGTTAATGTCCCCTCGTAAACTAGGATCAGCAGACTTGGGTATTAAGATCGTTCTACATTCTTTGATTCCATCCGGAATCTTCCCGGCCAGCAGCCACAGATTGAATAATTCAGCTAACTGGGTGCCTTGGGGGTCTAATTTAACGACGTCTCCCAAGGTCAACCCATCCGGGCCCGGGGCGGAGCTCTTATTCGTTTCCGCAATGTTCTTCCTGACCTCCGCAGGGGAGACCATCTTCTTGAATGCAGAATTGTCCGCTTCTCCGGCACTACAGAACGTACCGAGACCAGCGAAGGGGCCGACCTCCTCCCACTTCCTTCTGAACGTGCAATACAGCACATCCATCAGGAGGGGACACTTAATACTCTCGATGTTATCCAAAATGATACCAGCGAGCTTTCTATGATCTATCTCAAAAAGCCGCTGGTATCGCAGGTACTGGCCTCTTCTCAGCGCCCTATTCTTCATCCACCTCTTCTCTACCTTCCTCGGCGCGGGTTTCACTCGGTACTTCTTGCGATGTTTCAATTTCACTGCAGCGGTATGTCCCACCAGCTGCGTCAACCACTCCTCCGATGTTTCATCGACGATGTTCCGAAGGTCTTCCTCCACACCCTCCAAAGCCCTCTCGAATGCGCTCTTCAGACCAGGGGTGAGAGAGGCCCCTCGAACCTTCTCTGCAATAATCCTCCTGTATTCCACCCTAATCAGCTCAATCTTCACTCTCTCAACCGGTACCTCCCCTTCGCACGGACCCGCAGCTTTTCGCGGCGACGCGAATCCTTTGGCACCAGCCGCCAGCTGCCGTCTCTTGTCGCTGATCTGCTTCGCCGATTTTGTAGGCAAATGTTCAGAAATCAGCTTATTAATATTCCGTGCTTCTTTAAACTTCTGTTCTAACTCTCTCAGCAGAGCCGTCTCTTCTTCGGACCAGACGCTCTTATGCATACCCCTCAATCCCTTTCCTCTTCCGCGAGACGCTTCGATCCTTTCCCTGTTCCTAGTTCCTGGGTGAACAAGACGCTTATGTTGGGAAAGGCCGCTTTTGGTCTTGAACTTTCGGTCGCAGTCCTCACAGCTCCACGGGAGGGGGGCCTCCGAGGCCTCTTCATCTTCCCCTTCACCCAGGGTTCCGCGGCACTTCGGGAAGTGGCAGGCAATGCTATGATGTTTCTCATTCAGTCTCCCGCACCGGGAACACTGAAAAGGCACCCGTCGCCGACCGTGGGCCCTCCGCAGATGTTCTGTCAAGGCCGCAATTTTCCCTACCTTGACTCCACAGCATGGACATGCTGGATGTTCATCTGGGATCTTAACAACTGGCGTACCGTCAGTTGCTCCCCCCCCGGAGTCAAGGATAGGGGTCACCATAGCCGGTAGGATTGCTTTACCAGAGGGAGACTCCAGGCCCACTCCTGCCGCCACCTCCCCCCGGGCTTCATCAGCCCGGGGTACCGGGGGCGAAGCGACAGGGGACTCCAGAGCCTCATAAACCTCTGGCAGATCTTTAACGCAATCCAAACTTGGTCTGGGAGTACTCCCATTCCAAGGGTCATAAGCCGAATTGTAAAATGTCAAATTTTGGATCACAGCAGGCCACCCATTTGATGTTAAAGTCACCGGCCTAACGGCCGTGACATCAACAGGAAACTCACCTGTCTGGGTGCCCACTGACACGAAGTTCACAACCCATGGTCTTACTAGGTTGTCCAGCGTGCCTGTGGGGGTTCGGTATACGCCAGAAGAACCAATCCCCCAAGTTCAACTGGTATGCCTGATAGAAGCCCCTAGGCCAAGGGCTCTGGACTGCGAGTAGGCCAATTACTAGCAGTCGAAATTTTGATTCACCTCAAAAAAAACTATCGAGTGGTCGGTGAAGCCAGTCGATAGGGAGGAAGTAACTATAGCACCGCACACTGGGGCAGAGGCAAACTTGGTTACCCGCGAATGGGCATCCAGCGGGACCACGAGGAGGTGTTGCCTCCGCAGCTCAGCCCAGTTAGTAACTATGGTCCCGACTTAAGAGAGTCATAGTTACTCCCGCCGTTTACCCGCGCTTCATTGAATTTCTTCACTTTGACATTCAGAGCACTGGGCAGAAATCACATCGCGTCAACACCCGCCGCGGGCCTTCGCGATGCTTTGTTTTAATTAAACAGTCGGATTCCC
>NW_027182720.1:112500-115000 GCF_040807025.1 Struthio camelus
GACTGATCCGCTGCATAGAGCAGCCGTGGGATGGCGTAAGTCCTCAAGATCTCTACTTTCTGGAGCGGTTTAAGCGGGGCTACCCCAATGTTCTTAACCCATGTGCTCAGTTTTTCTTGCAGCTCCGGACGGGAAAGACCCACCCAAGGATCCACCCCCAGGCCCAAATACTTCTCGGAGCTGCCGGGCTCGATCATATTGAGCGGAATGCCATCGATTGTCCACGTCTCACAGTTATTAACCGTGAACGAGTCTTTCGTGGGCCTGATCATAAAACCATGGCATTTCTTCGCTTGCACACGTAGCCCGGATAGGTGACAAAACTCCTCAACCGCTCTGATGTTCTTCTTCATGCCTTCCCACGAGTCACTCAAAAGGACTAGATCGTCCGCGAACGCCAGAGATGACACAGAGCAATCTCCATACTTAAATCCGTTCTTTAAACCCTCCAACCTACATAACAACGGGTCCACTGAGAGGTTGAACAGAAGCGGGGACATTGGATCTCCCTGCTTCACCCCGGTGAGGATCTTAATTCCCTCAGAGGACGCCTCACCCACCTCCAGCCGAGTCACACAGTTGGAATACAAATCGGCGATGATACTGATCACATGATCATCCAAGCCTTTTTGTTCGAGGACTCGAAGGATGTGTTGATGATGGACCGAATCAAAGGCTTTCGCCAAGTCCACAAAGACTACTGCTAACGCCTTATGGTCTCTTTTGGCGTGCTTGATGAGCATCTGGAGGAGCTTCAGATTTTCCGCGCAGCCCGGGGCTGAAATAAAGCCCCTTTGGCGGCTGTTAATCGGACATGCTCGTCGCAGGCGTGCCGTCAAAATTCGAGAGAACAAGCGCATGATGACCGACCCGATGGTGATGGGCCGCCAGTTGTTAATGTCCCCTCGTAAACTAGGATCAGCAGACTTGGGTATTAAGATCGTTCTACATTCTTTGATTCCATCCGGAATCTTCCCGGCCAGCAGCCACAGATTGAATAATTCAGCTAACTGGGTGCCTTGGGGGTCTAATTTAACGACGTCTCCCAAGGTCAACCCATCCGGGCCCGGGGCGGAGCTCTTATTCGTTTCCGCAATGTTCTTCCTGACCTCCGCAGGGGAGACCATCTTCTTGAATGCAGAATTGTCCGCTTCTCCGGCACTACAGAACGTACCGAGACCAGCGAAGGGGCCGACCTCCTCCCACTTCCTTCTGAACGTGCAATACAGCACATCCATCAGGAGGGGACACTTAATACTCTCGATGTTATCCAAAATGATACCAGCGAGCTTTCTATGATCTATCTCAAAAAGCCGCTGGTATCGCAGGTACTGGCCTCTTCTCAGCGCCCTATTCTTCATCCACCTCTTCTCTACCTTCCTCGGCGCGGGTTTCACTCGGTACTTCTTGCGATGTTTCAATTTCACTGCAGCGGTATGTCCCACCAGCTGCGTCAACCACTCCTCCGATGTTTCATCGACGATGTTCCGAAGGTCTTCCTCCACACCCTCCAAAGCCCTCTCGAATGCGCTCTTCAGACCAGGGGTGAGAGAGGCCCCTCGAACCTTCTCTGCAATAATCCTCCTGTATTCCACCCTAATCAGCTCAATCTTCACTCTCTCAACCGGTACCTCCCCTTCGCACGGACCCGCAGCTTTTCGCGGCGACGCGAATCCTTTGGCACCAGCCGCCAGCTGCCGTCTCTTGTCGCTGATCTGCTTCGCCGATTTTGTAGGCAAATGTTCAGAAATCAGCTTATTAATATTCCGTGCTTCTTTAAACTTCTGTTCTAACTCTCTCAGCAGAGCCGTCTCTTCTTCGGACCAGACGCTCTTATGCATACCCCTCAATCCCTTTCCTCTTCCGCGAGACGCTTCGATCCTTTCCCTGTTCCTAGTTCCTGGGTGAACAAGACGCTTATGTTGGGAAAGGCCGCTTTTGGTCTTGAACTTTCGGTCGCAGTCCTCACAGCTCCACGGGAGGGGGGCCTCCGAGGCCTCTTCATCTTCCCCTTCACCCAGGGTTCCGCGGCACTTCGGGAAGTGGCAGGCAATGCTATGATGTTTCTCATTCAGTCTCCCGCACCGGGAACACTGAAAAGGCACCCGTCGCCGACCGTGGGCCCTCCGCAGATGTTCTGTCAAGGCCGCAATTTTCCCTACCTTGACTCCACAGCATGGACATGCTGGATGTTCATCTGGAATCTTAACAACTGGCGTACCGTCAGTTGCTCCCCCCCCGGAGTCAAGGATAGGGGTCACCATAGCCGGTAGGATTGCTTTACCAGAGGGAGACTCCAGGCCCACTCCTGCCGCCACCTCCCCCCGGGCTTCATCAGCCCGGGGTACCGGGGGCGAAGCGACAGGGGACTCCAGAGCCTCATAAACCTCTGGCAGATCTTTAACGCAATCCAAACTTGGTCTGGGAGTACTCCCATTCCAAGGGTCATAAGCCGAATTGTAAAATGTCAAATTTTGGATCACAGCAGGCCACCCATTTG
>NW_027182720.1:120000-125000 GCF_040807025.1 Struthio camelus
GCTCGAAGCTGTAGCGCTGTTATTAGCTTCCTGTGAGGAATGCCCCGGTAATGAACCAGCCAATCATTACTAATGGCATCATTTTCAAAATTTCTGATGCCGCGGCCTTGAGATATTAGATTGGCCCAGTTCTCCAGTTCTTTCTTTCTCCATTTACTAGGAGCAGGGTAGATGACCTTGGGAGCAGGAATTTCCCATTCGGATCTCGTCTCGTCACCTTCCAGGGCAGCGGGGATGACCAAAGGGGACTCCTCCCCAATAGACGGAATCTTGTCCGCCCTTCCTCCTGCGGCGATCCATACCTTCTCGAACTCCTTCTGGATGCCTTCCTCGAGGACCACGGTCCTCGTGATGTTGTCGGAGGACTGGGCGACACGGTGAAGCCGACGAGCCTGGATGTTCGGAATCTGGCTCGCCAGCCGCCCGATTCCGAGACCGCCGTCCTTATAGCTGGCGTATAAGATGGCATCACAAGTACTGGAAGGTAAGTGAAGCCAGCTCTTCACCGCCGATCTTATCATTAGGTCCAGGGAGTGGAGGTAAGTGGCGTTAACCCCGGACTGATCCACTGCATAGAGCAGCCGTGGGATGGCATAAGTCCTCAAGATCTCTACTTTCTGGAGCGGTTTAAGCGGGGCTACCCCAATGTTCTTAACCCATGTGCTCAGTTTTTCTTGCAGCTCCGGACGGGGAAGACCCACCCAAGGATCCACCCCCAGGCCCAAATACTTCTCGGAGCTGCCGGGCTCGATCATATTGAGCGGAATGCCATCGATTGTCCACGTCTCACAGTTATTAACCGTGAACGAGTCTTTCGTGGGCCTGATCATAAAACCATGGCATTTCTTGGCTTGCACACGTAGCCCGGATAGGTGACAAAACTCCTCAACCGCTCTGATGTTCTTCTTCATGCCTTCCCACGAGTCACTCAAAAGGACTAGATCGTCTGCGAACGCCAGAGATGACACAGAGCAATCTCCATACTTAAATCCGTTCTTTAAATCCTCCAACCTACATAACAACGGGTCCACTGAGAGGTTGAACAGAAGCGGGGACATTGGATCTCCCTGCTTCACCCCGGTGAGGATCTTAATTCCCTCAGAGGACGCCTCACCCACCTCCAGCCGAGTCACACAGTTGGAATACAAATCGGCGATGATACTGATCACATGATCATCCAAGCCTTTTTGTTCGAGGACTCGAAGGATGTGTTGATGATGGACCGAGTCGAAGGCTTTCGCCAAGTCCACAAAGACTACTGCTAACGCCTTATGGTCTCTTTTGGCGTGCTTGATGAGCATCTGGAGGAGCTTCAGATTTTCCGCGCAGCCCGGGGCTGAAATAAAGCCCCTTTGGCGGCTGTTAATCGGACATGCTCGTCGCAGGCGTGCCGTCAAAATTCGAGAGAACAAGCGCATGATGACCGACCCGATGGTGATGGGCCGCCAGTTGTTAATGTCCCCTCGTAAACTAGGATCAGCAGACTTGGGTATTAAGATCGTTCTACATTCTTTGATTCCATCCGGAATCTTCCCGGCCAGCAGCCACAGATTGAATAATTCAGCTAACTGGGTGCCTTGGGGGTCTAATTTAACGACGTCTCCCAAGGTCAACCCATCCGGGCCCGGGGCGGAGCTCTTATTCGTTTCCGCAATGTTCTTCCTGACCTCCGCAGGGGAGACCATCTTCTTGAATGCAGAATTGTCCGCTTCTCCGGCACTACAGAACGTACCGAGACCAGCGAAGGGGCCGACCTCCTCCCACTTCCTTCTGAACGTGCAATACAGCACATCCATCAGGAGGGGACACTTAATACTCTCGATGTTATCCAAAATGATACCAGCGAGCTTTCTACGATCTATCTCAAAAAGCCGCTGGTATCGCAGGTACTGGCCTCTTCTCAGCGCCCTATTCTTCATCCACCTCTTCTCTACCTTCCTCGGCGCGGGTTTCACTCGGTACTTCTTGCGATGTTTCAATTTCACTGCAGCGGTATGTCCCACCAGCTGCGTCAACCACTCCTCCGATGTTTCATCGACGATGTTCCGAAGGTCTTCCTCCACACCCTCCAAAGCCCTCTCGAATGCGCTCTTCAGACCAGGGGTGAGAGAAGCCCCTCGAACCTTCTCTGCAATAATCCTCCTGTATTCCACCCTAATCAGCTCAATCTTCACTCTCTCAACCGGTACCTCCCCTTCGCACGGACCCGCAGCTTTTCGCGGCGACGCGAATCCTTTGGCACCAGCCGCCAGCTGCCGTCTCTTGTCGCTGATCTGCTTCGCCGATTTTGTAGGCAAATGTTCAGAAATCAGCTTATTAATATTCCGTGCTTCTTTAAACTTCTGTTCTAACTCTCTCAGCAGAGCCGTCTCTTCTTCGGACCAGACGCTCTTATGCATACCCCTCAATCCCTTTCCTCTTCCGCGAGACGCTTCGATCCTTTCCCTGTTCCTAGTTCCTGGGTGAACAAGACGCTTATGTTGGGAAAGGCCGCTTTTGGTCTTGAACTTTCGGTCGCAGTCCTCACAGCTCCACGGGAGGGGGGCCTCCGAGGCCTCTTCATCTTCCCCTTCACCCAGGGTTCCGCGGCACTTCGGGAAGTGGCAGGCAATGCTATGATGTTTCTCATTCAGTCTCCCGCACCGGGAACACTGAAAAGGCACCCGTCGCCGACCGTGGGCCCTCCGCAGATGTTCTGTCAAGGCCGCAATTTTCCCTACCTTGACTCCACAGCATGGACATGCTGGATGTTCATCTGGGATCTTAACAACTGGCGTGCCGTCAGTTGCTCCCCCCCCCGGAGTCAAGGATAGGGGTCACCATAGCCGGTAGGATTGCTTTACCAGAGGGAGACTCCAGGCCCACTCCTGCCGCCACCTCCCCCCGGGCTTCATCAGCCCGGGGTACCGGGGGCGAAGCGACAGGGGACTCCAGAGCCTCATCAACCTCTGGCAGATCTTTAACGCAATCCAAACTTGGTCTGGGAATACTCCCATTCCAAGGGTCATAAGCCGAATTGTAAAATGTCAAATTTTGGATCACAGCAGGCCACCCATTTGATGTTAAAGTCACCGGCCTAACGGCCGTGACATCAACAGGAAACTCACCTGTCTGGGTGCCCACTGACACGAAGTTCACAACCCATGGTCTTACTAGGTTGTCCAGCGTGCCTGTGGGGGTTCGGTATACGCCAGAAGAACCAATCCCCCAAGTTCAACTGGTATGCCTGATAGAAGCCCCTAGGCCAAGGGCTCTGGACTGCGAGTAGGCCAATTACTAGCAGTCGAAATTTTGATTCACCTCAAAAAAAACTATCGAGTGGTCGGTGAAGCCAGTCGATAGGGAGGAAGTAACTATAGCACCGCACACTGGGGCAGAGGCAAACTTGGTTACCCGCGAATGGGCATCCAGCGGGACCACGAGGAGGTGTTGCCTCCGCAGCTCAGCCCAGTTAGTAACTATGGTCCCGTCTTAAGAGAGTCATAGTTACTCCCGCCGTTTACCCGCGCTTCATTGAATTTCTTCACTTTGACATTCAGAGCACTGGGCAGAAATCACATCGCGTCAACACCCGCCACAGGCCTTCGCGATGCTTTGTTTTAATTAAACAGTCGGATTCCCCTGGTCCGCACCAGTTCTAAGTCGGCTGCTAGGCGCCGGCCGAGGCGGGGCGCCGGCCCGGGGACCCCGGCTCCCCCCCCCGTCGCCAGCAGCCGCGCGCGCGCCGGGGCACCCCCAGCCCCCGCGGACGGGTGGAGGGGGGGGCGGCGGCGGCTGCTGGGGCTCGGGGAGGAGGGAGGGAGGGGGCGGGCGGCGCCCGCCGCAGCTGGGGCGATCCACGGGAAGGGCCCGGCGCGCGTCCAGAGTCGCCGCCGACGCCCCGCGCCCGCCCCCGCCCGCCCGGGGGGCGGGGGGGACGGGTGGGGCGCACGGCGCCTCGTCCAGCCGCGGCGCGCGCCCAGCCCCGCTTCGCGCCCCAGCCCGACCGACCCAGCCCTTAGAGCCAATCCTTATCCCGAAGTTACGGATCCGGCTTGCCGACTTCCCTTACCTACATTGTTCCAACATGCCAGAGGCTGTTCACCTTGGAGACCTGCTGCGGATATGGGTACGGCCCGGCGCGAGATTTACACCTTCTCCCCCGGATTTTCACGGGCCAGCGAGAGCTCACCGGACGCCGCCGGAACCGCGACGCTTTCCAAGGCGCGGGCCCCTCTCTCGGGGCGAACCCATTCCAGGGCGCCCGGCCCTTCACAAAGAAAAGAAAACTCTCCCCGAGGCTCCCGCCGGCTTCTCCGGGATCGGTTGCGTTACCGCACTGGACGCCTCGCGGCGCCCATCTCCGCCACTCCGGATTCGGGGATCTGAACGGCGCCGGGGATGGGGGCTTCTGTACGCCACATTTCCCACGCCCCACCGCGGGGCGGGGATTCGGCGCTGGGCTCTTCCCTCTTCACTCGCCGTTACTGAGGGAATCCTGGTTAGTTTCTTTTCCTCCGCTGACTAATATGCTTAAATTCAGCGGGTCGCCACGTCTGATCTGAGGTCGCAATCGGATGGAGGCGGGGCGGGCGCGCGCCCACCCCTCGCGCTTCGACCCCCCGGAGGAGGCCCGAGACGAGGCAGAGCCGGCGGGCACGCGCCCGCCAGCCGCCGGCAGAGAGGACGGCCCGAGGCCCCCGCCAGGATCGAGGGGGAAGCGGCGCGGCGACCCGCGAGTCGCCGCCACGGGGGGGGGGGGGAGGACAGCGAGGGGCCCCCCTCCGACACACGCACGCAGCAGCACGGTGCGGTACCACCGCGGTACCCACCCGCAGACAGCCGCGCGGGGCCGGGGGGCGAGGTCCGCACCTCCCCCGGGCCCGGCTCCCAAACGCTCGCTCGCCCACTCGCACACTCGCGCACAGCCCCTCCACCGGCCGCGGCTGGCTCCTCCTCCCCGGCCGCTGACCTCCGCTCTCGCCCCGGCACGGGACGACGGCGCGGCAGCGCCCCTCCCC
>NW_027182720.1:130000-132500 GCF_040807025.1 Struthio camelus
CCTCGGCGCGGGTTTCACTCGGTACTTCTTGCGATGTTTCAATTTCACTGCAGCGGTATGTCCCACCAGCTGCGTCAACCACTCCTCCGATGTTTCATCGACGATGTTCCGAAGGTCTTCCTCCACACCCTCCAAAGCCCTCTTGAATGCGCTCTTCAGACCAGGGGTGAGAGAAGCCCCTCGAACCTTCTCTGCAATAATCCTCCTGTATTCCACCCTAATCAGCTCAATCTTCACTCTCTCAACCGGTACCTCCCCTTCGCACGGACCCGCAGCTTTTCGCGGCGACGCGAATCCTTTGGCACCAGCCGCCAGCTGCCGTCTCTTGTCGCTGATCTGCTTCGCCGATTTTGTAGGCAAATGTTCAGAAATCAGCTTATTAATATTCCGTGCTTCTTTAAACTTCTGTTCTAACTCTCTCAGCAGAGCCGTCTCTTCTTCGGACCAGACGCTCTTATGCATACCCCTCAATCCCTTTCCTCTTCCGCGAGACGCTTCGATCCTTTCCCTGTTCCTAGTTCCTGGGTGAACAAGACGCTTATGTTGGGAAAGGCCGCTTTTGGTCTTGAACTTTCGGTCGCAGTCCTCACAGCTCCACGGGAGGGGGGCCTCCGAGGCCTCTTCATCTTCCCCTTCACCCAGGGTTCCGCGGCACTTCGGGAAGTGGCAGGCAATGCTATGATGTTTCTCATTCAGTCTCCCGCACCGGGAACACTGAAAAGGCACCCGTCGCCGACCGTGGGCCCTCCGCAGATGTTCTGTCAAGGCCGCAATTTTCCCTACCTTGACTCCACAGCATGGACATGCTGGATGTTCATCTGGGATCTTAACAACTGGCGTACCGTCAGTTGCTCCCCCCCCCGGAGTCAAGGATAGGGGTCACCATAGCCGGTAGGATTGCTTTACCAGAGGGAGACTCCAGGCCCACTCCTGCCGCCACCTCCCCCCGGGCTTCATCAGCCCGGGGTACCGGGGGCGAAGCGACAGGGGACTCCAGAGCCTCATCAACCTCTGGCAGATCTTTAACGCAATCCAAACTTGGTCTGGGAATACTCCCATTCCAAGGGTCATAAGCCGAATTGTAAAATGTCAAATTTTGGATCACAGCAGGCCACCCATTTGATGTTAAAGTCACCGGCCTAACGGCCGTGACATCAACAGGAAACTCACCTGTCTGGGTGCCCACTGACACGAAGTTCACAACCCATGGTCTTACTAGGTTGTCCAACGTGCCTGTGGGGGTTCGGTATACGCCAGAAGAACCAATCCCCCAAGTTCAACTGGTATGCCTGATAGAAGCCCCTAGGCCAAGGGCTCTGGACTGCGAGTAGGCCAATTACTAGCAGTCGAAATTTTGATTCACCTCAAAAAAAACTATCGAGTGGTCGGTGAAGCCAGTCGATAGGGAGGAAGTAACTATAGCACCGCACACTGGGGCAGAGGCAAACTTGGTTACCCGCGAATGGGCATCCAGCGGGACCACGAGGAGGTGTTGCCTCCGCAGCTCAGCCCAGTTAGTAACTATGGTCCCGACTTAAGAGAGTCATAGTTACTCCCGCCGTTTACCCGCGCTTCATTGAATTTCTTCACTTTGACATTCAGAGCACTGGGCAGAAATCACATCGCGTCAACACCCGCCGCGGGCCTTCGCGATGCTTTGTTTTAATTAAACAGTCGGATTCCCCTGGTCCGCACCAGTTCTAAGTCGGCTGCTAGGCGCCGGCCGAGGCGGGGCGCCGGCCCGGGGACCCCGGCTCCCCCCCCCGTCGCCAGCAGCCGCGCGCGCGCCGGGGCACCCCCAGCCCCCGCGGACGGGTGGAGGGGGGGGCGGCGGCGGCTGCTGGGGCTCGGGGAGGAGGGAGGGAGGGGGCGGGCGGCGCCCGCCGCAGCTGGGGCGATCCACGGGAAGGGCCCGGCGCGCGTCCAGAGTCGCCGCCGCCGCCCCGCGCCCGCCCCCGCCCGCCCGGGGGGCGGGGGGGACGGGTGGGGCGCACGGCGCCTCGTCCAGCCGCGGCGCGCGCCCAGCCCCGCTTCGCGCCCCAGCCCGACCGACCCAGCCCTTAGAGCCAATCCTTATCCCGAAGTTACGGATCCGGCTTGCCGACTTCCCTTACCTACATTGTTCCAACATGCCAGAGGCTGTTCACCTTGGAGACCTGCTGCGGATATGGGTACGGCCCGGCGCGAGATTTACACCTTCTCCCCCGGATTTTCACGGGCCAGCGAGAGCTCACCGGACGCCGCCGGAACCGCGACGCTTTCCAAGGCGCGGGCCCCTCTCTCGGGGCGAACCCATTCCAGGGCGCCCGGCCCTTCACAAAGAAAAGAGAACTCTCCCCGGGGCTCCCGCCGGCTTCTCCGGGATCGGTTGCGTTACCGCACTGGACGCCTCGCGGCGCCCATCTCCGCCACTCCGGATTCGGGGATCTGAACGGCGCCGGGGATGGGGGCTTCTGTACGCCACATTTCCCACGCCCCACCGCGGGGCGGGGATTCGGCG
>NW_027182720.1:137500-140000 GCF_040807025.1 Struthio camelus
TCGCAGGCGTGCCGTCAAAATTCGAGAGAACAAGCGCATGATGACCGACCCGATGGTGATGGGCCGCCAGTTGTTAATGTCCCCTCGTAAACTAGGATCAGCAGACTTGGGTATTAAGATCGTTCTACATTCTTTGATTCCATCCGGAATCTTCCCGGCCAGCAGCCACAGATTGAATAATTCAGCTAACTGGGTGCCTTGGGGGTCTAATTTAACGACGTCTCCCAAGGTCAACCCATCCGGGCCCGGGGCGGAGCTCTTATTCGTTTCCGCAATGTTCTTCCTGACCTCCGCAGGGGAGACCATCTTCTTGAATGCAGAATTGTCCGCTTCTCCGGCACTACAGAACGTACCGAGACCAGCGAAGGGGCCGACCTCCTCCCACTTCCTTCTGAACGTGCAATACAGCACATCCATCAGGAGGGGACACTTAATACTCTCGATGTTATCCAAAATGATACCAGCGAGCTTTCTACGATCTATCTCAAAAAGCCGCTGGTATCGCAGGTACTGGCCTCTTCTCAGCGCCCTATTCTTCATCCACCTCTTCTCTACCTTCCTCGGCGCGGGTTTCACTCGGTACTTCTTGCGATGTTTCAATTTCACTGCAGCGGTATGTCCCACCAGCTGCGTCAACCACTCCTCCGATGTTTCATCGACGATGTTCCGAAGGTCTTCCTCCACACCCTCCAAAGCCCTCTTGAATGCGCTCTTCAGACCAGGGGTGAGAGAGGCCCCTCGAACCTTCTCTGCAATAATCCTCCTGTATTCCACCCTAATCAGCTCAATCTTCACTCTCTCAACCGGTACCTCCCCTTCGCACGGACCCGCAGCTTTTCGCGGCGACGCGAATCCTTTGGCACCAGCCGCCAGCTGCCGTCTCTTGTCGCTGATCTGCTTCGCCGATTTTGTAGGCAAATGTTCAGAAATCAGCTTATTAATATTCCGTGCTTCTTTAAACTTCTGTTCTAACTCTCTCAGCAGAGCCGTCTCTTCTTCGGACCAGACGCTCTTATGCATACCCCTCAATCCCTTTCCTCTTCCGCGAGACGCTTCGATCCTTTCCCTGTTCCTAGTTCCTGGGTGAACAAGACGCTTATGTTGGGAAAGGCCGCTTTTGGTCTTGAACTTTCGGTCGCAGTCCTCACAGCTCCACGGGAGGGGGGCCTCCGAGGCCTCTTCATCTTCCCCTTCACCCAGGGTTCCGCGGCACTTCGGGAAGTGGCAGGCAATGCTATGATGTTTCTCATTCAGTCTCCCGCACCGGGAACACTGAAAAGGCACCCGTCGCCGACCGTGGGCCCTCCGCAGATGTTCTGTCAAGGCCGCAATTTTCCCTACCTTGACTCCACAGCATGGACATGCTGGATGTTCATCTGGGATCTTAACAACTGGCGTACCGTCAGTTGCTCCCCCCCCCGGAGTCAAGGATAGGGGTCACCATAGCCGGTAGGATTGCTTTACCAGAGGGAGACTCCAGGCCCACTCCTGCCGCCACCTCCCCCCGGGCTTCATCAGCCCGGGGTACCGGGGGCGAAGCGACAGGGGACTCCAGAGCCTCATCAACCTCTGGCAGATCTTTAACGCAATCCAAACTTGGTCTGGGAATACTCCCATTCCAAGGGTCATAAGCCGAATTGTAAAATGTCAAATTTTGGATCACAGCAGGCCACCCATTTGATGTTAAAGTCACCGGCCTAACGGCCGTGACATCAACAGGAAACTCACCTGTCTGGGTGCCCACTGACACGAAGTTCACAACCCATGGTCTTACTAGGTTGTCCAGCGTGCCTGTGGGGGTTCGGTATACGCCAGAAGAACCAATCCCCCAAGTTCAACTGGTATGCCTGATAGAAGCCCCTAGGCCAAGGGCTCTGGACTGCGAGTAGGCCAATTACTAGCAGTCGAAATTTTGATTCACCTCAAAAAAAACTATCGAGTGGTCGGTGAAGCCAGTCGATAGGGAGGAAGTAACTATAGCACCGCACACTGGGGCAGAGGCAAACTTGGTTACCCGCGAATGGGCATCCAGCGGGACCACGAGGAGGTGTTGCCTCCGCAGCTCAGCCCAGTTAGTAACTATGGTCCCGACTTAAGAGAGTCATAGTTACTCCCGCCGTTTACCCGCGCTTCATTGAATTTCTTCACTTTGACATTCAGAGCACTGGGCAGAAATCACATCGCGTCAACACCCGCCGCGGGCCTTCGCGATGCTTTGTTTTAATTAAACAGTCGGATTCCCCTGGTCCGCACCAGTTCTAAGTCGGCTGCTAGGCGCCGGCCGAGGCGGGGCGCCGGCCCGGGGACCCCGGCTCCCCCCCCCGTCGCCAGCAGCCGCGCGCGCGCCGGGGCACCCCCAGCCCCCGCGGACGGGTGGAGGGGGGGGCGGCGGCGGCTGCTGGGGCTCGGGGAGGAGGGAGGGAGGGGGCGGGCGGCGCCCGCCGCAGCTGGGGCGATCCACGGGAAGGGCCCGGCGCGCGTCCAGAGTCGCCGCCGACGC
>NW_027182720.1:145000-147500 GCF_040807025.1 Struthio camelus
ATCATAAAACCATGGCATTTCTTCGCTTGCACACGTAGCCCGGATAGGTGACAAAACTCCTCAACCGCTCTGATGTTCTTCTTCATGCCTTCCCACGAGTCACTCAAAAGGACTAGATCGTCCGCGAACGCCAGAGATGACACAGAGCAATCTCCATACTTAAATCCGTTCTTTAAACCCTCCAACCTACATAACAACGGGTCCACTGAGAGGTTGAACAGAAGCGGGGACATTGGATCTCCCTGCTTCACCCCGGTGAGGATCTTAATTCCCTCAGAGGACGCCTCACCCACCTCCAGCCGAGTCACACAGTTGGAATACAAATCGGCGATGATACTGATCACATGATCATCCAAGCCTTTTTGTTCGAGGACTCGAAGGATGTGTTGATGATGGACCGAGTCGAAGGCTTTCGCCAAGTCCACAAAGACTACTGCTAACGCCTTATGGTCTCTTTTGGCGTGCTTGATGAGCATCTGGAGGAGCTTCAGATTTTCCGCGCAGCCCGGGGCTGAAATAAAGCCCCTTTGGCGGCTGTTAATCGGACATGCTCGTCGCAGGCGTGCCGTCAAAATTCGAGAGAACAAGCGCATGATGACCGACCCGATGGTGATGGGCCGCCAGTTGTTAATGTCCCCTCGTAAACTAGGATCAGCAGACTTGGGTATTAAGATCGTTCTACATTCTTTGATTCCATCCGGAATCTTCCCGGCCAGCAGCCACAGATTGAATAATTCAGCTAACTGGGTGCCTTGGGGGTCTAATTTAACGACGTCTCCCAAGGTCAACCCATCCGGGCCCGGGGCGGAGCTCTTATTCGTTTCCGCAATGTTCTTCCTGACCTCCGCAGGGGAGACCATCTTCTTGAATGCAGAATTGTCCGCTTCTCCGGCACTACAGAACGTACCGAGACCAGCGAAGGGGCCGACCTCCTCCCACTTCCTTCTGAACGTGCAATACAGCACATCCATCAGGAGGGGACACTTAATACTCTCGATGTTATCCAAAATGATACCAGCGAGCTTTCTACGATCTATCTCAAAAAGCCGCTGGTATCGCAGGTACTGGCCTCTTCTCAGCGCCCTATTCTTCATCCACCTCTTCTCTACCTTCCTCGGCGCGGGTTTCACTCGGTACTTCTTGCGATGTTTCAATTTCACTGCAGCGGTATGTCCCACCAGCTGCGTCAACCACTCCTCCGATGTTTCATCGACGATGTTCCGAAGGTCTTCCTCCACACCCTCCAAAGCCCTCTCGAATGCGCTCTTCAGACCAGGGGTGAGAGAGGCCCCTCGAACCTTCTCTGCAATAATCCTCCTGTATTCCACCCTAATCAGCTCAATCTTCACTCTCTCAACCGGTACCTCCCCTTCGCACGGACCCGCAGCTTTTCGCGGCGACGCGAATCCTTTGGCACCAGCCGCCAGCTGCCGTCTCTTGTCGCTGATCTGCTTCGCCGATTTTGTAGGCAAATGTTCAGAAATCAGCTTATTAATATTCCGTGCTTCTTTAAACTTCTGTTCTAACTCTCTCAGCAGAGCCGTCTCTTCTTCGGACCAGACGCTCTTATGCATACCCCTCAATCCCTTTCCTCTTCCGCGAGACGCTTCGATCCTTTCCCTGTTCCTAGTTCCTGGGTGAACAAGACGCTTATGTTGGGAAAGGCCGCTTTTGGTCTTGAACTTTCGGTCGCAGTCCTCACAGCTCCACGGGAGGGGGGCCTCCGAGGCCTCTTCATCTTCCCCTTCACCCAGGGTTCCGCGGCACTTCGGGAAGTGGCAGGCAATGCTATGATGTTTCTCATTCAGTCTCCCGCACCGGGAACACTGAAAAGGCACCCGTCGCCGACCGTGGGCCCTCCGCAGATGTTCTGTCAAGGCCGCAATTTTCCCTACCTTGACTCCACAGCATGGACATGCTGGATGTTCATCTGGGATCTTAACAACTGGCGTACCGTCAGTTGCTCCCCCCCCGGAGTCAAGGATAGGGGTCACCATAGCCGGTAGGATTGCTTTACCAGAGGGAGACTCCAGGCCCACTCCTGCCGCCACCTCCCCCCGGGCTTCATCAGCCCGGGGTACCGGGGGCGAAGCGACAGGGGACTCCAGAGCCTCATCAACCTCTGGCAGATCTTTAACGCAATCCAAACTTGGTCTGGGAGTACTCCCATTCCAAGGGTCATAAGCCGAATTGTAAAATGTCAAATTTTGGATCACAGCAGGCCACCCATTTGATGTTAAAGTCACCGGCCTAACGGCCGTGACATCAACAGGAAACTCACCTGTCTGGGTGCCCACTGACACGAAGTTCACAACCCATGGTCTTACTAGGTTGTCCAGCGTGCCTGTGGGGGTTCGGTATACGCCAGAAGAACCAATCCCCCAAGTTCAACTGGTATGCCTGATAGAAGCCCCTAGGCCAAGGGCTCTGGACTGCGAGTAGGCCAATTACTAGCAGTCGAAATTTTGATTCACCTCAAAAAAAACTATCGAGTGGTCGG
>NW_027182720.1:152500-155000 GCF_040807025.1 Struthio camelus
TGTCCGCCCTTCCTCCTGCGGCGATCCATACCTTCTCAAACTCCTTCTGGATGCCTTCCTCGAGGACCACGGTCCTCGTGATGTTGTCGGAGGACTGGGCGACACGGTGAAGCCGACGAGCCTGGATGTTCGGAATCTGGCTCGCCAGCCGCGCGATTCCGAGACCGCCGTCCTTATAGCTGGCGTATAAGATGGCATCACAAGTACTGGAAGGTAAGTGAAGCCAGCTCTTCACCGCCGATCTTATCATTAGGTCCAGGGAGTGGAGGTAAGTGGCGTTAACCCCGGACTGATCCGCTGCATAGAGCAGCCGTGGGATGGCGTAAGTCCTCAAGATCTCTACTTTCTGGAGCGGTTTAAGCGGGGCTACCCCAATGTTCTTAACCCATGTGCTCAGTTTTTCTTGCAGCTCCGGACGGGGAAGACCCACCCAAGGATCCACCCCCAGGCCCAAATACTTCTCGGAGCTGCCGGGCTCGATCATATTGAGCGGAATGCCATCGATTGTCCACGTCTCACAGTTATTAACCGTGAACGAGTCTTTCGTGGGCCTGATCATAAAACCATGGCATTTCTTCGCTTGCACACGTAGCCCGGATAGGTGACAAAACTCCTCAACCGCTCTGATGTTCTTCTTCATGCCTTCCCACGAGTCACTCAAAAGGACTAGATCGTCCGCGAACGCCAGAGATGACACAGAGCAATCTCCATACTTAAATCCGTTCTTTAAACCCTCCAACCTACATAACAACGGGTCCACTGAGAGGTTGAACAGAAGCGGGGACATTGGATCTCCCTGCTTCACCCCGGTGAGGATCTTAATTCCCTCAGAGGACGCCTCACCCACCTCCAGCCGAGTCACACAGTTGGAATACAAATCGGCGATGATACTGATCACATGATCATCCAAGCCTTTTTGTTCGAGGACTCGAAGGATGTGTTGATGATGGACCGAATCAAAGGCTTTCGCCAAGTCCACGAAGACTACTGCTAACGCCTTATGGTCTCTTTTGGCGTGCTTGATGAGCATCTGGAGGAGCTTCAGATTTTCCGCGCAGCCCGGGGCTGAAATAAAGCCCCTTTGGCGGCTGTTAATCGGACATGCTCGTCGCAGGCGTGCCGTCAAAATTCGAGAGAACAAGCGCATGATGACCGACCCGATGGTGATGGGCCGCCAGTTGTTAATGTCCCCTCGTAAACTAGGATCAGCAGACTTGGGTATTAAGATCGTTCTACATTCTTTGATTCCATCCGGAATCTTCCCGGCCAGCAGCCACAGATTGAATAATTCAGCTAACTGGGTGCCTTGGGGGTCTAATTTAACGACGTCTCCCAAGGTCAACCCATCCGGGCCCGGGGCGGAGCTCTTATTCGTTTCCGCAATGTTCTTCCTGACCTCCGCAGGGGAGACCATCTTCTTGAATGCAGAATTGTCCGCTTCTCCGGCACTACAGAACGTACCGAGACCAGCGAAGGGGCCGACCTCCTCCCACTTCCTTCTGAACGTGCAATACAGCACATCCATCAGGAGGGGACACTTAATACTCTCGATGTTATCCAAAATGATACCAGCGAGCTTTCTACGATCTATCTCAAAAAGCCGCTGGTATCGCAGGTACTGGCCTCTTCTCAGCGCCCTATTCTTCATCCACCTCTTCTCTACCTTCCTCGGCGCGGGTTTCACTCGGTACTTCTTGCGATGTTTCAATTTCACTGCAGCGGTATGTCCCACCAGCTGCGTCAACCACTCCTCCGATGTTTCATCGACGATGTTCCGAAGGTCTTCCTCCACACCCTCCAAAGCCCTCTCGAATGCGCTCTTCAGACCAGGGGTGAGAGAGGCCCCTCGAACCTTCTCTGCAATAATCCTCCTGTATTCCACCCTAATCAGCTCAATCTTCACTCTCTCAACCGGTACCTCCCCTTCGCACGGACCCGCAGCTTTTCGCGGCGACGCGAATCCTTTGGCACCAGCCGCCAGCTGCCGTCTCTTGTCGCTGATCTGCTTCGCCGATTTTGTAGGCAAATGTTCAGAAATCAGCTTATTAATATTCCGTGCTTCTTTAAACTTCTGTTCTAACTCTCTCAGCAGAGCCGTCTCTTCTTCGGACCAGACGCTCTTATGCATACCCCTCAATCCCTTTCCTCTTCCGCGAGACGCTTCGATCCTTTCCCTGTTCCTAGTTCCTGGGTGAACAAGACGCTTATGTTGGGAAAGGCCGCTTTTGGTCTTGAACTTTCGGTCGCAGTCCTCACAGCTCCACGGGAGGGGGGCCTCCGAGGCCTCTTCATCTTCCCCTTCACCCAGGGTTCCGCGGCACTTCGGGAAGTGGCAGGCAATGCTATGATGTTTCTCATTCAGTCTCCCGCACCGGGAACACTGAAAAGGCACCCGTCGCCGACCGTGGGCCCTCCGCAGATGTTCTGTCAAGGCCGCAATTTTCCCTACCTTGACTCCACAGCATGGACATGCTGGATGTTCATCTGGGATCTTAACAAC
>NW_027182720.1:162500-165000 GCF_040807025.1 Struthio camelus
GCGGCGACGCGAATCCTTTGGCACCAGCCGCCAGCTGCCGTCTCTTGTCGCTGATCTGCTTCGCCGATTTTGTAGGCAAATGTTCAGAAATCAGCTTATTAATATTCCGTGCTTCTTTAAACTTCTGTTCTAACTCTCTCAGCAGAGCCGTCTCTTCTTCGGACCAGACGCTCTTATGCATACCCCTCAATCCCTTTCCTCTTCCGCGAGACGCTTCGATCCTTTCCCTGTTCCTAGTTCCTGGGTGAACAAGACGCTTATGTTGGGAAAGGCCGCTTTTGGTCTTGAACTTTCGGTCGCAGTCCTCACAGCTCCACGGGAGGGGGGCCTCCGAGGCCTCTTCATCTTCCCCTTCACCCAGGGTTCCGCGGCACTTCGGGAAGTGGCAGGCAATGCTATGATGTTTCTCATTCAGTCTCCCGCACCGGGAACACTGAAAAGGCACCCGTCGCCGACCGTGGGCCCTCCGCAGATGTTCTGTCAAGGCCGCAATTTTCCCTACCTTGACTCCACAGCATGGACATGCTGGATGTTCATCTGGGATCTTAACAACTGGCGTGCCATCAGTTGCTCCCCCCCCCGGAGTCAAGGATAGGGGTCACCATAGCCGGTAGGATTGCTTTACCAGAGGGAGACTCCAGGCCCACTCCTGCCGCCACCTCCCCCCGGGCTTCATCAGCCCGGGGTACCGGGGGCGAAGCGACAGGGGACTCCAGAGCCTCATAAACCTCTGGCAGATCTTTAACGCAATCCAAACTTGGTCTGGGAATACTCCCATTCCAAGGGTCATAAGCCGAATTGTAAAATGTCAAATTTTGGATCACAGCAGGCCACCCATTTGATGTTAAAGTCACCGGCCTAACGGCCGTGACATCAACAGGAAACTCACCTGTCTGGGTGCCCACTGACACGAAGTTCACAACCCATGGTCTTACTAGGTTGTCCAGCGTGCCTGTGGGGGTTCGGTATACGCCAGAAGAACCAATCCCCCAAGTTCAACTGGTATGCCTGATAGAAGCCCCTAGGCCAAGGGCTCTGGACTGCGAGTAGGCCAATTACTAGCAGTCGAAATTTTGATTCACCTCAAAAAAAACTATCGAGTGGTCGGTGAAGCCAGTCGATAGGGAGGAAGTAACTATAGCACCGCACACTGGGGCAGAGGCAAACTTGGTTACCCGCGAATGGGCATCCAGCGGGACCACGAGGAGGTGTTGCCTCCGCAGCTCAGCCCAGTTAGTAACTATGGTCCCGACTTAAGAGAGTCATAGTTACTCCCGCCGTTTACCCGCGCTTCATTGAATTTCTTCACTTTGACATTCAGAGCACTGGGCAGAAATCACATCGCGTCAACACCCGCCGCGGGCCTTCGCGATGCTTTGTTTTAATTAAACAGTCGGATTCCCCTGGTCCGCACCAGTTCTAAGTCGGCTGCTAGGCGCCGGCCGAGGCGGGGCGCCGGCCCGGGGACCCCGGCTCCCCCCCCGTCGCCGGCAGCCGCGCGCGCGCCGGGGCACCCCCAGCCCCCGCGGACGGGTGGAGGGGGGGGCGGCGGCGGCTGCTGGGGCTCGGGGAGGAGGGAGGGAGGGGGCGGGCGGTGCCCGCCGCAGCTGGGGCGATCCACGGGAAGGGCCCGGCGCGCGTCCAGAGTCGCCGCCGACGCCCCGCGCCCACCCCCGCCCGCCCGGGGGGCGGGGGGGACGGGTGGGGCGCACGGCGCCTCGTCCAGCCGCGGCGCGCGCCCAGCCCCGCTTCGCGCCCCAGCCCGACCGACCCAGCCCTTAGAGCCAATCCTTATCCCGAAGTTACGGATCCGGCTTGCCGACTTCCCTTACCTACATTGTTCCAACATGCCAGAGGCTGTTCACCTTGGAGACCTGCTGCGGATATGGGTACGGCCCGGCGCGAGATTTACACCTTCTCCCCCGGATTTTCACGGGCCAGCGAGAGCTCACCGGACGCCGCCGGAACCGCGACGCTTTCCAAGGCGCGGGCCCCTCTCTCGGGGCGAACCCATTCCAGGGCGCCCGGCCCTTCACAAAGAAAAGAGAACTCTCCCCGGGGCTCCCGCCGGCTTCTCCGGGATCGGTTGCGTTACCGCACTGGACGCCTCGCGGCGCCCATCTCCGCCACTCCGGATTCGGGGATCTGAACGGCGCCGGGGATGGGGGCTTCTGTACGCCACATTTCCCACGCCCCACCGAGGGGCGGGGATTCAGCGCTGGGCTCTTCCCTCTTCACTCGCCATTACTGAGGGAATCCTGGTTAGTTTCTTTTCCTCCGCTGACTAATATGCTTAAATTCAGCAGGTCGCCACGTCTGATCTGAGGTTGCAATCGGATGGAGGCAGGGCGGGCGCGCGCCCACCCCTCGCGCTTCGACCCCCCGGAGGAGGCCCGAGACGAGGCAGAGCCGGCGGGCACGCGCCCGCCAGCCGCCGGCAGAGAGGACGGCCCGAGGCCCCCGCCAGGATCGAGGGGGAAGCGGCGCGGCGACCCACGAG
>NW_027182720.1:175000-177500 GCF_040807025.1 Struthio camelus
GGGCCCGGCTCCCAAACGCTCGCTCGCCCACTCGCACACTCGCGCACAGCCCCTCCACCGGCCGCGGCTGGCTCCTCCTCCCCGGCCGCTGACCTCCGCTCTCGCCCCGGCACGGGACGACGGCGCGGCAGCGCCCCTCCCCCCCCCCCCTTTCTGCCCCCCCCCTCCCCCGTCTCGCCACCGAACGGCGCCGCCCGCGCTTGCCCCACACCACCGCCCCGCGGAGACACCCGCGCGCCGTCGCTGCCGGCCTCAACGCAACGCCGCGGCTGACGCCAGCCGGCGGGTGGAAGTGGCTCGGCACGCACTACGGACGCGGGTGCGCCGCGGGGGGGGGGGGGCAGAGGGGGCTCGGCGGGCGCCGAAGCGGCAGCAGTCGGGGCAGGGAGAGGGCAAGGGGAGGGGAAGAAAGGCAGCCGGCCGTCCCCCCCGCCGGAGGGGAACGGGGGACCAGCGCACCACCGGGAGAGTGGTGGAGGAGAGCCGTCGTACGGCGGGCACTGGCGGTGGCGGCGGGCGGCGGCGGCAGGTGCCGGGCCACCGCGACCGACCGAACCTGGGGGCCCGGCGGGACGAACTCCGCACAGCGGGCGCTCCGGGAGCGGGGGTTTCCCGAGTCTGCACTTAGGGGGACGAAGGCCCGGGCCCACACGGGGAGGAGAGGCACCCCCTCTCCCCGGCGGCGCGGGCCTGCGAGGCGCCCCAGCCGCGCCACACCGCACACACCGCGCAGGGCAGCGGTGGCCACCGGGCTCGGAGGGGAGGGAGGGCAGGGCAAGGCACGCCGGCCGCGGACGGTGGAGGCGGACGGTCGGCCGGAGCCGGGCAGGCAGGCCAGCCGGAAGACCGGGGCCACCGGTGCACGCACCGGTGGTCCCGGCTCCGCCGCCGCCGCCGACTCACCGCCGCCGCCGCCCCCCCACCGACTCGCCGCCGCCGCCGGCCCCCCCGGCCCCCCCCCCGAGGGGCGGCACACCGCTGCGCCAACGCGGCAATGGGGGTGACGATTGACCGTCAAGCGACGCTCAGACAGGCGTAGCCCCGGGAGGAACCCGGGGCCGCAAGTGCGTTCGAAGTGTCGATGATCAATGTGTCCTGCAATTCACATTAATTCTCGCAGCTAGCTGCGTTCTTCATCGACGCACGAGCCGAGTGATCCACCGCTAAGAGTTGTCTCGGTTTCGGTCCCCACCGCGCGCGCGGGGGGACCGGGCAGCTTTCGCAGCCCCCTGAGGGCCCCCATCCGCTCTGCCTCCCTCCTCACGCCGACGCCGGCTGCTGAGCAAGGGACAGCGGAGAGAGAGGGCACGCCTCACTGACCGTACAAGCACAGAGGGAAAAAAAAAGGGGGGGGGGGGGGAGAACAGACCCGAACGAGAGGGGCGGGGAGCCCTCGCTCCCGACCTGGGACAACCCCTTTCTCGCTTCGAGTCCGGCCCAGGCGCCCGGCTCGGCCTGGCCCAGCAGGGAGCGGCGCGCCAGCCGCGCCACCTGCCTCAGGGACCGGGGTGTGGGTCCCCGCGGAGCCCCGGCGTCGGAGCCCGGCCGCCGCTGGGAGCGGCGCCACCCGCTGCCCGCGCGCCCGCGACCCGCCAGCCGCACGCTTCCGAGCTCCTTCGCTCGCCTCACCGGCCTCCAGCTCCGCCGCCCCGGAGACGGCACCCAACACCCGCCTGCACACACGCAGCCTCCCGAGCGACGCCACGCACTCGCCCGTCCCTTCCGCGGGCAGACGCCTGGCGGCAGGCAGACGGGCGAGGCGGGACGGACGGGGAACGGCGCCCGCTCTCCCCGCCTCCACGCGGAGACCGGGAGGGGCCGCCCCCGCCCGCCCGCCCGCCGCCCGCCTGCCGCCCAGCGAAGCCGGGTCGGGCAGAGCGAGGCAGGCGCGCCGGATGGCGGAGTGCCGGGGCAGGGCGGGGGGGGGGGAGGGAAGGAAGGGTGCCGCCGACGGCCACGGCGGGAGACTGAGAGCACCGGCCAGGGAGGAGAAGGGATGCGCTGGGGCTCGGCGTCCGCACCACCCGCGGTGGGGGCTCGCCGTCCCGGCGGCGAGCACGCGCTCGCGCCGGGGTCGCGCGTTCGAGGCAGGCCGGCGCAAGCCGACCGCGCGGCGTCTCTCCGCCGAGACCAGACCGCGGAGAGAGGGGGCAGGGTACCCCTCTCCGTCCCGGCTGCCCGCGGGGCATGCACGGGCCGCGCCGGCGGGCATGGGGGGGTGCGGCGCCCGCGCGCGCCGACCCCCCGGCCCCTCCGGCAGCACGCCCGGCTGCCCCCCGGGTCGCATCGGGCCGCCCGAGTCTTTAAACCCCCGCCCGGCTCTCCGACCGAGAACCCTCGGGCCCGGAGCCCGGGGCCCATGGCCATCCCTACCCGGGGGGGCCGCTACCGGCGGCCGCGGTGGCCGGAGGCCCTCCTCCTTCCTCCCAGCGCGCCCCCCCCCCCCCGCCGCCCCCCGCCGCCCCCGGCCCGGCCGACTCGCAGCGCGGCCCCCACGGCA
>NW_027182720.1:190000-192500 GCF_040807025.1 Struthio camelus
GAGGCCCCCGCCAGGATCGAGGGGGAAGCGGCGCGGCGACCCGCGAGTCGCCGCCACGGAGGGGCAGCGAGGGGCCCCCCCCTCCGACACACGCGCGCGGCAGCACGGTGCGGTACCACCGCGGTACCCACCCGCAGACAGCCGCGCGGGGCCGGGGGGCGAGGTCCGCACCTCCCCCGGGCCCGGCTCCCAAACGCTCGCTCGCCCACTCGCACACTCGCGCACAGCCCCTCCACCGGCCGCGGCTGGCTCCTCCTCCCCGGCCGCTGACCTCCGCTCTCGCCCCGGCACGGGACGACGGCGCGGCAGCGCCCCTCCCCCCCCCCCCTTTCTGCCCCCCCCCTCCCCCGTCTCGCCACCGAACGGCGCCGCCCGCGCTTGCCCCACACCACCGCCCCGCGGAGACACCCGCGCGCCGTCGCTGCCGGCCTCAACGCAACGCCGCGGCTGACGCCAGCCGGCGGGTGGAAGTGGCTCGGCACGCACTACGGACGCGGGTGCGCCGCGGGGGGGGGGGGCAGAGGGGGCTCGGCGGGCGCCGAAGCGGCAGCAGTCGGGGCAGGGAGAGGGCAAGGGGAGGGGAAGAAAGGCAGCCGGCCGTCCCCCCCGCCGGAGGGGAACGGGGGACCAGCGCACCACCGGGAGAGTGGTGGAGGAGAGCCGTCGTACGGCAGGCACTGGCGGTGGCGGCGGGCGGCGGCGGCAGGTGCCGGGCCACCGCGACCGACCGAACCTGGGGGCCCGGCGGGACGAACTCCGCACAGCGGGCGCTCCGGGAGCGGGGGTTTCCCGAGTCTGCACTTAGGGGGACGAAGGCCCGGGCCCACACGGGGAGGAGAGGCACCCCCTCTCCCCGGCGGCGCGGGCCTGCGAGGCGCCCCAGCCGCGCCACACCGCACACACCGCGCAGGGCAGCGGTGGCCACCGGGCTCGGAGGGGAGGGAGGGCAGGGCAAGGCACGCCGGCCGCGGACGGTGGAGGCGGACGGTCGGCCGGAGCCGGGCAGGCAGGCCAGCCGGAAGACCGGGGCCACCGGTGCACGCACCGGTGGTCCCGGCTCCGCCGCCGCCGCCGACTCACCGCCGCCGCCGCCCCCCCACCGACTCGCCGCCGCCGCCGGCCCCCCCGGCCCCCCCCCGAGGGGCGGCACACCGCTGCGCCAACGCGGCAATGGGGGTGACGATTGACCGTCAAGCGACGCTCAGACAGGCGTAGCCCCGGGAGGAACCCGGGGCCGCAAGTGCGTTCGAAGTGTCGATCAATGTGTCCTGCAATTCACATTAATTCTCGCAGCTAGCTGCGTTCTTCATCGACGCACGAGCCGAGTGATCCACCGCTAAGAGTTGTCTCGGTTTCGGTCCCCACCGCGCGCGCGGGGGGACCGGGCAGCTTTCGCAGCCCCCTGAGGGCCCCCATCCGCTCTGCCTCCCTCCTCACGCCGACGCCGGCTGCTGAGCAAGGGACAGCGGAGAGAGAGGGCACGCCTCACTGACCGTACAAGCACAGAGGGAAAAAAAAAGGGGGGGGGGGGGGAGAACAGACCCGAACGAGAGGGGCGGGGAGCCCTCGCTCCCGACCTGGGACAACCCCTTTCTCGCTTCGAGTCCGGCCCCAGGCGCCCGGCTCGGCCTGGCCCAGCAGGGAGCGGCGCGCGCGCCGCGCCACCTGCCTCAGGGACCGGGGTGTGGGTCCCCGCGGAGCCCCGGCGTCGGAGCCCGGCCGCCGCTGGGAGCGGCGCCACCCGCTGCCCGTGCGCCCGCGACCCGCCAGCCGCACGCTTCCGAGCTCCTTCGCTCGCCTCACCGGCCTCCAGCTCCGCCGCCCCGGAGACGGCACCCAACACCCGCCTGCACACACGCAGCCTCCCGAGCGACGCCACGCACTCGCCCGTCCCTTCCGCGGGCAGACGCCTGGCGGCAGGCAGACGGGCGAGGCGGGACGGACGGGGAACGGCGCCCGCTCTCCCCGCCTCCACGCGGAGACCGGGAGGGGCCGCCCCCGCCCGCCCGCCCGCCGCCCGCCTGCCGCCCAGCGAAGCCGGGTCGGGCAGAGCGAGGCAGGCGCGCCGGATGGCGGAGTGCCGGGGCAGGGCGGGGGGGGGGGAGGGAAGGAAGGGTGCCGCCGACGGCCACGGCGGGAGACTGAGAGCACCGGCCAGGGAGGAGAAGGGATGCGCTGGGGCTCGGCGTCCGCACCACCCGCGGTGGGGGCTCGCCGTCCCGGCGGCGAGCACGCGCTCGCGCCGGGGTCGCGCGTTCGAGGCAGGCCGGCGCAAGCCGACCGCGCGGCGTCTCTCCGCCGAGACCAGACCGCGGAGAGAGGGGGCAGGGTACCCCTCTCCGTCCCGGCTGCCCGCGGGGCATGCACGGGCCGCGCCGGCGGGCATGGGGGGGTGCGGCGCCCGCGCGCGCCGACCCCCCGGCCCCTCCGGCAGCACGCCCGGCTGCCCCCCGGGTCGCATCGGGCCGCCCGAGTCTTTAAACCCCCGCCCGGCTCTCCG
>NW_027182720.1:197500-200000 GCF_040807025.1 Struthio camelus
CGCAAACCAGCGGCGGGCGCTGCGTGTGGGTGCGGACCATCGTCTGCAAGAGGTGCCCACTCGAGCCTGAACACCGGCACCGCCCCCACGCTCCCTGTGACGGGGAAGCAGGGAAGCGCCAGCCCGCCGAGGGGCCTCTCCAACGTGTCCCGGGACGCCTCAGCGGGCGTCTGCGTGTGGGTGTGGATCGGCAGCCGCGAGCCGGCTGCTGCTCCGGCCGGAGCACCGGCATCACCACGCTCCCTGCGACAGGGGCCCGAAGAACGAGGCTCTCGAGCCGCTGGTGTCTGGGCAGAGCCGCACGGGGCACCCCCCGGTTTCTCTCTGGACCACCCTCTGGCGTTCACGAACGGCACACGCGCCAGGCCTTTTCCCCGGCCGCGGGGGGGGGGGGGGTGGGGGGGTGGTGTCCGGCTCACCCCTCTCCCGAGTCGGCAACGGCTGCATGGGACCTGCCGCTGGCTGGGCTCCCCGCCTCCGCAGCGGCTTCCGGCACCTGGGACACACTCGCGGGGCTGCCGGAGACCTGCCGGGAGACCGCCGCGCCGAACGGGCAAAAGAAAGCGCTCTCCCCGAAGGGCCGGGCTCAGGACCGCTCCCCGCCCGCCCTCGTCGCAAGCCGCCCTAGGCCTCCCGCGGGCCGGCCACAATGCGCTGGGGGCGCCCGGGAGTGCGGCTCCGGAACTCAGCGGCTGTTCACCCTGTGGCCTACAGTCGTACCGCTAAGTCCAGCGGGGCGGGAGAGCCGAAGGACAGCCGCCCCTCCTACCGGGGAGTGGCTCGAAAGTGGCCGACCTCTACGATGACGTAACTGGAGGCAGCGACGCAGAGCGACCCCTTTCGCCGCTCCACAGGAACGCCAGGGAGAACAGGTCTACCAGCCACCACCCCGAAAGGCCACCAAGTCTCGCTGGAGCCTGGTAGACCTGCTGCCAGTTAGCGGAGGCAGACCCGGGGCACCGGCTGCGACTTCTCCGGGCCTCCCGGAGCCGCGGAGACCGGCTACGCCGCGCCCCTTCGAGGCCGGCCTCCCCGGAGGCCGGTCGACCCGCCCGCCCCTTCGAGGCTCGGCGGCCTCCCCGGAGGCCGGTCGACCAGCTCGCCCCTTCGAGGCTCGGCGGCCTCCCCGGAGGCCGGTCGACCAGCTCGCCCCTTCGAGGCTCGGCGGCCTCCCCGGAGGCCGGTCGACCAGCTCGCCTCTCCCCGGAGGCCGGTCGACCAGCTCGCCCCTTCGAGGACCTCCCCGGAGGCCGGTCGACCAGCTCGCCTCTCCCCGGAGGCCGGTCGACCAGCTCGCCCCTTCGAGGACCTCCCCGGAGGCCGGTAGACTCTCTGGCCGCTGCCAAGGCAGCCTCCCAGGCCCGGGCGGGCGAGCGGGCGGGCGGGCCGGCCGCTGCCGAGTTGGACCCTTCGGGCCGGCCGCTAACAGGCCAGCCCGCCGCCCCTCCCGAGTCCCCCTCCCCGGCCGGACCCGTTCGGTTTCCTTGGAGAGCTGCCGCTTCTCCCTTAGCCGCTTAGCGTGCTTTCTTTGTTTAGGTTCCCCCCCCCCCCCCCCCGGCTTGCTCCTTTTCGGTGTCGTACGGGCTTTTTTTTTTTTTTTTTTTGTGTGTGTGCGTGCGTGCGTGCGTGCGTGCGTGCGTGTGTGCGTGTGTGTGTGCGCGCGCGCGCGCGTGTGTGCGTGTGCGCTTTCTGTATGCTTGCCCCACCACCAGCAGCAGCAGCAGCACCTCCCTTTCTCGCCCTTACCATCTTCCTCGCTGGTTTTCCTTCGTTTCCCGTGTTGTTTCCTCTCCTCCACCACCACCACCCCCCCCCCGGCCCCCCGATCTCCTTGGGAGGCCTGCTCATTTTTTTGCTACTTGGCACAGGAAGCGGCGTGCGGTCCAGCGGCAGGGGAAGGTCCTCGTGCGCGAATGTAGGGCGCTGCAGTCGCCGTTGGGGCTTTCTTTTCTCTTTCTCTCTGCCTGCCTGCCCCTCTCCCTCCCCCTCCGCCTCCTGCCCTTAATTGGTGGACCGTCCCGCCGCCCTCCCCCCCCCCCCCGCCCAGCGCCGCCACTGCCGCTGCCCCCACCCCCCGCCCCCAACCCCGGCCCATTCGTCGTCGCCTCGCTTGCTCCCTCGCGCGCGCGCCCTTCACTGCCCGGCTCCAGCCCCTGTCCGTTCCTAAACTTCTCGGCCAGCGCGCCGCCGGGGGCTGAGGAAGAATCCCTGACCCCAGGCTGACCTCCCGCGCCTCTCCCGCCCGGCGCTTGCCCCTCCCCCCGCCCCCAAACCACACTCTCCGCGCAGGTGCACGGCGCCCGGGCGCGGGGTGGGGCGGGGCGGGGCGGGGCGGGGCCGGGACCCGCGCGCTTCGGCCAGGCGCTCGGGGAAGCGGCTGCCGCACGCGCCCGCCGCCTCCCCCTCCCCCCCCCCAACTCCCCTCCCCGCGCTGGGAGTCCCCCTCCTTCGCCCCTTCGAAAAGGTAAGCGGCGCGGAGGCCCCACGGCAGGGGGGGGGG
>NW_027182720.1:212500-215000 GCF_040807025.1 Struthio camelus
ACCTCGCGCGCGACAGGACGCGTGCTGGAGAGGAGACCCCCCTGCCTGAACATCGGACACCGCCCATGCACCCCCCTGTGACGGGGGAGCACAGCAGAGCCGACCCGCCGGGGGCCCTCTCCGACGCGACCCGAACGGCCTCATCGATCGGGAGCAAACACACACGGTCGAGTCCTGAGCCAACTCACCCCGCCGCCCACCAGTGGCCGCAAACCAGCGGCGGGCGCTGCGTGTGGGTGCGGACCATCGTCTGCAAGAGGTGCCCACTCGAGCCTGAACACCGGCACCGCCCCCACGCTCCCTGTGACGGGGAAGCAGGGAAGCGCCAGCCCGCCGAGGGGCCTCTCCGACGTGTCCCGGGACGCCTCAGCGGGCGTCTGCGTGTGGGTGTGGATCGGCAGCCGCGAGCCGGCTGCTGCTCCGGCTGGAGCACCGGCATCACCACGCTCCCTGCGACAGGGGCCCGAAGAACGAGGCTCTCGAGCCGCTGGTGTCTGGGCAGAGCCGCACGGGGCACCCCCCGGTTTCTCTCTGGACCACCCTCTGGCGTTCACGAACGGCACACGCGCCAGGCCTTTTCCCCGGCCGCGGGGGGGGGGGGGGGGGGGGGGTGTCCGGCTCACCCCTCTCCCGAGTCGGCAACGGCTGCATGGGACCTGCCGCTGGCTGGGCTCCCCGCCTCCGCAGCGGCTTCCGGCACCTGGGACACACTCGCGGGGCTGCCGGAGACCTGCCGGGAGACCGCCGCGCCGAACGGGCAAAAGAAAGCGCTCTCCCCGAAGGGCCGGGCTCAGGACCGCTCCCCGCCCGCCCTCGTCGCAAGCCGCCCTAGGCCTCCCGCGGGCCGGCCACAATGCGCTGGGGGCGCCCGGGAGTGTGGCTCCGGAACTCAGCGGCTGTTCACCCTGTGGCCTACAGTCGTACCGCTAAGTCCAGCGGGGCGGGAGAGCCGAAGGACAGCCGCCCCTCCTACCGGGGAGTGGCTCGAAAGTGGCCGACCTCTACGATGACGTAACTGGAGGCAGCGACGCAGAGCGACCCCTTTCGCCGCTCCACAGGAACGCCAGGGAGAACAGGTCTACCAGCCACCACCCCGAAAGGCCACCAAGTCTCGCTGGAGCCTGGTAGACCTGCTGCCAGTTAGCGGAGGCAGACCCGGGGCACCGGCTGCGACTTCTCCGGGCCTCCCGGAGCCGCGGAGACCGGCTACGCCGCGCCCCTTCGAGGCCGGCCTCCCCGGAGGCCGGTCGACCCGCCCGCCCCTTCGAGGCTCGGCGGCCTCCCCGGAGGCCGGTCGACCAGCTCGCCCCTTCGAGGCTCGGCGGCCTCCCCGGAGGCCGGTCGACCAGCTCGCCCCTTCGAGGCTCGGCGGCCTCCCCGGAGGCCGGTCGACCAGCTCGCCTCTCCCCGGAGGCCGGTCGACCAGCTCGCCCCTTCGAGGACCTCCCCGGAGGCCGGTCGACCAGCTCGCCTCTCCCCGGAGGCCGGTCGACCAGCTCGCCCCTTCGAGGACCTCCCCGGAGGCCGGTAGACTCTCTGGCCGCTGCCAAGGCAGCCTCCCAGGCCCGGGCGGGCGAGCGGGCGGGCGGGCCGGCCGCTGCCGAGTTGGACCCTTCGGGCCGGCCGCTAACAGGCCAGCCCGCCGCCCCTCCCGAGTCCCCCTCCCCGGCCGGACCCGTTCGGTTTCCTTGGAGAGCTGCCGCTTCTCCCTTAGCCGCTTAGCGTGCTTTCTTTGTTTAGGTTCCCCCCCCCCCCCCCCGGCTTGCTCCTTTTCGGTGTCGTACGGGCTTTTTTTTTTTTTTTTTTTTTTGTGTGTGTGCGTGCGTGCGTGCGTGTGTGCGTGTGTGTGTGCGCGCGCGCGCGCGCGTGTGTGCGTGTGCGCTTTCTGTATGCTTGCCCCACCACCAGCAGCAGCAGCAGCACCTCCCTTTCTCGCCCTTACCATCTTCCTCGCTGGTTTTCCTTCGTTTCCCGTGTTGTTTCCTCTCCTCCACCACCACCACCCCCCCCCCGGCCCCCCGATCTCCTTGGGAGGCCTGCTCATTTTTTTGCTACTTGGCACAGGAAGCGGCGTGCGGTCCAGCGGCAGGGGAAGGTCCTCGTGCGCGAATGTAGGGCGCTGCAGTCGCCGTTGGGGCTTTCTTTTCTCTTTCTCTCTGCCTGCCTGCCCCTCTCCCTCCCCCTCCGCCTCCTGCCCTTAATTGGTGGACCGTCCCGCCGCCCTCCCCCCCCCCCCCGCCCAGCGCCGCCACTGCCGCTGCCCCCACCCCCCGCCCCCAACCCCGGCCCATTCGTCGTCGCCTCGCTTGCTCCCTCGCGCGCGCGCCCTTCACTGCCCGGCTCCAGCCCCTGTCCGTTCCTAAACTTCTCGGCCAGCGCGCCGCCGGGGGCTGAGGAAGAATCCCTGACCCCAGGCTGACCTCCCGCGCCTCTCCCGCCCGGCGCTTGCCCCTCCCCCCGCCCCCAAACCACACTCTCCGCGCAGGTGCACGGCGCCCGG
>NW_027182720.1:227500-230000 GCF_040807025.1 Struthio camelus
TCAGTTCGCCACCCCACCAACGGCTGCTTGCGGCCGGCACCCGGCGACCCGGGGCTGAGACCATCGCCAGCACCCCGTGCAAGGTTTTTTCGGACACCTGAGAACTCACAGGGCCACTTGGCCTCGCAGAGCCGGGTTCGGTGATAGAAGCCCGAGGATAAGCGGGAGAGCACACACACACCTCTCCTTCGCCGCTCCAGCGGGCAGCACCTCGCGCGCGACAGGACGCGTGCTGGAGAGGAGACCCCCCTGCCTGAACATCGGACACCGCCCATGCACCCCCCTGTGACGGGGGAGCACAGCAGAGCCGACCCGCCGGGGGCCCTCTCCGACGCGACCCGAACGGCCTCATCGATCGGGAGCAAACACACACGGTCGAGTCCTGAGCCAACTCACCCCGCCGCCCACCAGTGGCCGCAAACCAGCGGCGGGCGCTGCGTGTGGGTGCGGACCATCGTCTGCAAGAGGTGCCCACTCGAGCCTGAACACCGGCACCGCCCCCACGCTCCCTGTGACGGGGAAGCAGGGAAGCGCCAGCCCGCCGAGGGGCCTCTCCGACGTGTCCCGGGACGCCTCAGCGGGCGTCTGCGTGTGGGTGTGGATCGGCAGCCGCGAGCCGGCTGCTGCTCCGGCTGGAGCACCGGCATCACCACGCTCCCTGCGACAGGGGCCCGAAGAACGAGGCTCTCGAGCCGCTGGTGTCTGGGCAGAGCCGCACGGGGCACCCCCCGGTTTCTCTCTGGACCACCCTCTGGCGTTCACGAACGGCACACGCGCCAGGCCTTTTCCCCGGCCGCGGGGGGGGGGGGGGGGGGGGGGTGTCCGGCTCACCCCTCTCCCGAGTCGGCAACGGCTGCATGGGACCTGCCGCTGGCTGGGCTCCCCGCCTCCGCAGCGGCTTCCGGCACCTGGGACACACTCGCGGGGCTGCCGGAGACCTGCCGGGAGACCGCCGCGCCGAACGGGCAAAAGAAAGCGCTCTCCCCGAAGGGCCGGGCTCAGGACCGCTCCCCGCCCGCCCTCGTCGCAAGCCGCCCTAGGCCTCCCGCGGGCCGGCCACAATGCGCTGGGGGCGCCCGGGAGTGCGGCTCCGGAACTCAGCGGCTGTTCACCCTGTGGCCTACAGTCGTACCGCTAAGTCCAGCGGGGCGGGAGAGCCGAAGGACAGCCGCCCCTCCTACCGGGGAGTGGCTCGAAAGTGGCCGACCTCTACGATGACGTAACTGGAGGCAGCGACGCAGAGCGACCCCTTTCGCCGCTCCACAGGAACGCCAGGGAGAACAGGTCTACCAGCCACCACCCCGAAAGGCCACCAAGTCTCGCTGGAGCCTGGTAGACCTGCTGCCAGTTAGCGGAGGCAGACCCGGGGCACCGGCTGCGACTTCTCCGGGCCTCCCGGAGCCGCGGAGACCGGCTACGCCGCGCCCCTTCGAGGCCGGCCTCCCCGGAGGCCGGTCGACCCGCCCGCCCCTTCGAGGCTCGGCGGCCTCCCCGGAGGCCGGTCGACCAGCTCGCCCCTTCGAGGCTCGGCGGCCTCCCCGGAGGCCGGTCGACCAGCTCGCCCCTTCGAGGCTCGGCGGCCTCCCCGGAGGCCGGTCGACCAGCTCGCCTCTCCCCGGAGGCCGGTCGACCAGCTCGCCCCTTCGAGGACCTCCCCGGAGGCCGGTCGACCAGCTCGCCTCTCCCCGGAGGCCGGTCGACCAGCTCGCCCCTTCGAGGACCTCCCCGGAGGCCGGTAGACTCTCTGGCCGCTGCCAAGGCAGCCTCCCAGGCCCGGGCGGGCGAGCGGGCGGGCGGGCCGGCCGCTGCCGAGTTGGACCCTTCGGGCCGGCCGCTAACAGGCCAGCCCGCCGCCCCTCCCGAGTCCCCCTCCCCGGCCGGACCCGTTCGGTTTCCTTGGAGAGCTGCCGCTTCTCCCTTAGCCGCTTAGCGTGCTTTCTTTGTTTAGGTTCCCCCCCCCCCCCCCCCGGCTTGCTCCTTTTCGGTGTCGTACGGGCTTTTTTTTTTTTTTTTTTTTTTGTGTGTGTGCGTGCGTGCGTGTGTGCGTGTGTGTGTGCGCGCGCGCGCGCGTGTGTGCGTGTGCGCTTTCTGTATGCTTGCCCCACCACCAGCAGCAGCAGCAGCACCTCCCTTTCTCGCCCTTACCATCTTCCTCGCTGGTTTTCCTTCGTTTCCCGTGTTGTTTCCTCTCCTCCACCACCACCACCCCCCCCCCGGCCCCCCGATCTCCTTGGGAGGCCTGCTCATTTTTTTGCTACTTGGCACAGGAAGCGGCGTGCGGTCCAGCGGCAGGGGAAGGTCCTCGTGCGCGAATGTAGGGCGCTGCAGTCGCCGTTGGGGCTTTCTTTTCTCTTTCTCTCTGCCTGCCTGCCCCTCTCCCTCCCCCTCCGCCTCCTGCCCTTAATTGGTGGACCGTCCCGCCGCCCTCCCCCCCCCCCCCGCCCAGCGCCGCCACTGCCGCTGCCCCCACCCCCCGCCCCCAACCCCGGCCCATTCGTCG
>NW_027182720.1:242500-245000 GCF_040807025.1 Struthio camelus
AGAGCTAAACGGACGTGCTAGAGGAGGAAGCGACCTCGAGATGGGCGCGGCCCCCCACCGAGGAAACACCGGGGCGGCACGCTCCGCAGCAGGCGGGGGTCCGGCAGCTCTGGGAGGGGGGCGCCCCCCTTTCCACCCGAACCGGCACACACCCAGGGCGGGTGGCACCCACTCGGCCCTTTCTCATGTCAGTTCGCCACCCCACCAACGGCTGCTTGCGGCCGGCACCCGGCGACCCGGGGCTGAGACCATCGCCAGCACCCCGTGCAAGGTTTTTTCGGACACCTGAGAACTCACAGGGCCACTTGGCCTCGCAGAGCCGGGTTCGGTGATAGAAGCCCGAGGATAAGCGGGAGAGCACACACACACCTCTCCTTCGCCGCTCCAGCGGGCAGCACCTCGCGCGCGACAGGACGCGTGCTGGAGAGGAGACCCCCCTGCCTGAACATCGGACACCGCCCATGCACCCCCCTGTGACGGGGGAGCACAGCAGAGCCGACCCGCCGGGGGCCCTCTCCGACGCGACCCGAACGGCCTCATCGATCGGGAGCAAACACACACGGTCGAGTCCTGAGCCAACTCACCCCGCCGCCCACCAGTGGCCGCAAACCAGCGGCGGGCGCTGCGTGTGGGTGCGGACCATCGTCTGCAAGAGGTGCCCACTCGAGCCTGAACACCGGCACCGCCCCCACGCTCCCTGTGACGGGGAAGCAGGGAAGCGCCAGCCCGCCGAGGGGCCTCTCCGACGTGTCCCGGGACGCCTCAGCGGGCGTCTGCGTGTGGGTGTGGATCGGCAGCCGCGAGCCGGCTGCTGCTCCGGCTGGAGCACCGGCATCACCACGCTCCCTGCGACAGGGGCCCGAAGAACGAGGCTCTCGAGCCGCTGGTGTCTGGGCAGAGCCGCACGGGGCACCCCCCGGTTTCTCTCTGGACCACCCTCTGGCGTTCACGAACGGCACACGCGCCAGGCCTTTTCCCCGGCCGCGGGGGGGGGGGGGGGGGGGGGGTGTCCGGCTCACCCCTCTCCCGAGTCGGCAACGGCTGCATGGGACCTGCCGCTGGCTGGGCTCCCCGCCTCCGCAGCGGCTTCCGGCACCTGGGACACACTCGCGGGGCTGCCGGAGACCTGCCGGGAGACCGCCGCGCCGAACGGGCAAAAGAAAGCGCTCTCCCCGAAGGGCCGGGCTCAGGACCGCTCCCCGCCCGCCCTCGTCGCAAGCCGCCCTAGGCCTCCCGCGGGCCGGCCACAATGCGCTGGGGGCGCCCGGGAGTGCGGCTCCGGAACTCAGCGGCTGTTCACCCTGTGGCCTACAGTCGTACCGCTAAGTCCAGCGGGGCGGGAGAGCCGAAGGACAGCCGCCCCTCCTACCGGGGAGTGGCTCGAAAGTGGCCGACCTCTACGATGACGTAACTGGAGGCAGCGACGCAGAGCGACCCCTTTCGCCGCTCCACAGGAACGCCAGGGAGAACAGGTCTACCAGCCACCACCCCGAAAGGCCACCAAGTCTCGCTGGAGCCTGGTAGACCTGCTGCCAGTTAGCGGAGGCAGACCCGGGGCACCGGCTGCGACTTCTCCGGGCCTCCCGGAGCCGCGGAGACCGGCTACGCCGCGCCCCTTCGAGGCCGGCCTCCCCGGAGGCCGGTCGACCCGCCCGCCCCTTCGAGGCTCGGCGGCCTCCCCGGAGGCCGGTCGACCAGCTCGCCCCTTCGAGGCTCGGCGGCCTCCCCGGAGGCCGGTCGACCAGCTCGCCCCTTCGAGGCTCGGCGGCCTCCCCGGAGGCCGGTCGACCAGCTCGCCTCTCCCCGGAGGCCGGTCGACCAGCTCGCCCCTTCGAGGACCTCCCCGGAGGCCGGTCGACCAGCTCGCCTCTCCCCGGAGGCCGGTCGACCAGCTCGCCCCTTCGAGGACCTCCCCGGAGGCCGGTAGACTCTCTGGCCGCTGCCAAGGCAGCCTCCCAGGCCCGGGCGGGCGAGCGGGCGGGCGGGCCGGCCGCTGCCGAGTTGGACCCTTCGGGCCGGCCGCTAACAGGCCAGCCCGCCGCCCCTCCCGAGTCCCCCTCCCCGGCCGGACCCGTTCGGTTTCCTTGGAGAGCTGCCGCTTCTCCCTTAGCCGCTTAGCGTGCTTTCTTTGTTTAGGTTCCCCCCCCCCCCCCCCCGGCTTGCTCCTTTTCGGTGTCGTACGGGCTTTTTTTTTTTTTTTTTTTTTGTGTGTGTGCGTGCGTGCGTGCGTGCGTGCGTGCGTGTGTGCGTGTGTGTGTGCGCGCGCGCGCGCGTGTGTGCGTGTGCGCTTTCTGTATGCTTGCCCCACCACCAGCAGCAGCAGCAGCACCTCCCTTTCTCGCCCTTACCATCTTCCTCGCTGGTTTTCCTTCGTTTCCCGTGTTGTTTCCTCTCCTCCACCACCACCACCCCCCCCCCGGCCCCCCGATCTCCTTGGGAGGCCTGCTCATTTTTTTGCTACTTGGCACAGGAAGCGGCGTGCGGTCCAGCGGCAGGGGAA
>NW_027182720.1:252500-255000 GCF_040807025.1 Struthio camelus
CCCCGCGGAGCCCCGGCGTCGGAGCCCGGCCGCCGCTGGGAGCGGCGCCACCCGCTGCCCGCGCGCCCGCGACCCGCCAGCCGCACGCTTCCGAGCTCCTTCGCTCGCCTCACCGGCCTCCAGCTCCGCCGCCCCGGAGACGGCACCCAACACCCGCCTGCACACACGCAGCCTCCCGAGCGACGCCACGCACTCGCCCGTCCCTTCCGCGGGCAGACGCCTGGCGGCAGGCAGACGGGCGAGGCGGGACGGACGGGGAACGGCGCCCGCTCTCCCCGCCTCCACGCGGAGACCGGGAGGGGCCGCCCCCGCCCGCCCGCCCGCCGCCCGCCTGCCGCCCAGCGAAGCCGGGTCGGGCAGAGCGAGGCAGGCGCGCCGGATGGCGGAGTGCCGGGGCAGGGCGGGGGGGGGAGGGAAGGAAGGGTGCCGCCGACGGCCACGGCGGGAGACTGAGAGCACCGGCCAGGGAGGAGAAGGGATGCGCTGGGGCTCGGCGTCCGCACCACCCGCGGTGGGGGCTCGCCGTCCCGGCGGCGAGCACGCGCTCGCGCCGGGGTCGCGCGTTCGAGGCAGGCCGGCGCAAGCCGACCGCGCGGCGTCTCTCCGCCGAGACCAGACCGCGGAGAGAGGGGGCAGGGTACCCCTCTCCGTCCCGGCTGCCCGCGGGGCATGCACGGGCCGCGCCGGCGGGCATGGGGGGGTGCGGCGCCCGCGCGCGCCGACCCCCCGGCCCCTCCGGCAGCACGCCCGGCTGCCCCCCGGGTCGCATCGGGCCGCCCGAGTCTTTAAACCCCCGCCCGGCTCTCCGACCGAGAACCCTCGGGCCCGGAGCCCGGGGCCCATGGCCATCCCTACCCGGGGGGGCCGCTACCGGCGGCCGCGGTGGCCGGAGGCCCTCCTCCTTCCTCCCAGCGCGCCCCCCCCCCCCCCGCCGCCCCCCGCCACCCCCGGCCCGGCCGACTCGCAGCGCGGCCCCCACGGCACGGCGTGGGGCGGCTGGAGCGGTTGGGGGGGGGGGGGAAGGGAGGGGAGGAGGAAGCGTGGAAGGCCGGCAGGGCACGGCCGGTGCGGCACGCGCAGCGCAGCGCCCGGGAGGAGCACGCTGGCACACGGGACCACACGGGTGGGTCACCGAGGGGAGGCAGGAGAAGCGCGGACGCTAGGTACCTGGCCCTGGGGTGAGGGAAACGACCTGAAATCCCCGCGGGGGTGCCTCCCCCGCCGCCGCCCGCCGCCGGGCCACCGCCGCCTCGCGGCGACGGCGGCAGCCTCAGCGGCAGCGACGAGGCGGGGCGCGGAGGGGAACCCGGCACCCGCCAGCCGGCTCCAGCGCCCCTCGGCGGAGCGTCCACCCGCGGGGTGCGCCCGACACCCACCGCCACGACCTCGTCCTCCTCCCGGGGCCCGGGGTTTCCCTCAGTAACCCGGCGCCGGGTGGCAGCTGCGCCCGGGAGGAGAGCCGTGGTTTGGGCCGCCCGCTCGGGCACGACACGTCGCCTCGCGTGGCCTCGCGCGACGCCCCCGCTTGGGGTCCGCCGCGGCGCGGCGCCCGCCCCGCGCGCCGTCCCGGAACGCCTGTCCGCACCGCCTCTGCTAGACGGGCTGCTCCGCCGCAGCCCGCCCCGGGTCCGCCCCCCACAGCTTAGGAGTGGGGACCCGTGGGACCCGTCCCAACCCGGAATGCGATCTCGCTCGCGTCTCCACCCGCCGCTTCCTCCCGCGGGCACCGGGGGAGCAAGCCCCGCCGACCCTCCCACGCACTGCCGCCCGCTCTGCCGGGCCCTCCCCCGGGCCGGACCCTCCCCTGCCCCGGCGGCGGCGGATCACCGTCGGGCGAAGGGGCGGGGGCGGCGCTCGGAGACGGGCACCGGCGGCGGGCGCCAGCGGAGGCGAGAGGGCAGACGGGGACGGTCCCCCACCGGCGGCGGGGAATCGGCGGCGGGCTTTCGGCGAGCGAGCCCCCGCGCTAGCGGGCCTCGGGAGGGCCGTACACCCGCCGGCGGGCCGAGCCCCATGCTCGGCCCTGTGGCGCAGAGTGCGGGACAGGTGAACTCGGGTTCACGCACGGCAACCGGGACACGGCGGGCAGGGGACCACACCGGTGTTCAGTGCCGTCGGCATCGGCAACGAGGCGCGGTGGCCCGGCAGCGGCCCGGCGGTGGGCCGGCGCAGGTTTTGGAATGCCACGGTGGGCCGAAACCCCTCTTCCTCACAGTGAGGCTCGCACGGCCCGCCGGCCCTTCCCTGGCGCGCCCCGCGGTCTCGCTCGCTCTCGCGTGGCTGTCTCGCTCGCCAGAGGGCCGGGAGGCCCCCCCCCCCCCAAACTCCGGGCCGCCCCCCCCCCCCTCCGCTTGCGCGCTGTCGCCCGTGACACGGGCCGCGCCGCCGGCCCTCCGCACTGCTTTGTCCGTCCGTCCCGCCGGACCCTCCCCTCCGCCGGCGGGGGGCCCCCCCCCCCCCCGGGCCCCGACCCTTCCCCGGGCCCCGGCCCCGGCTCCCT
>NW_027182720.1:267500-270000 GCF_040807025.1 Struthio camelus
TACAAGCACAGAGGGAAAAAAAAAGGGGGGGGGGGGGAGAACAGACCCGAACGAGAGGGGCGGGGAGCCCTCGCTCCCGACCTGGGACAACCCCTTTCTCGCTTCGAGTCCGGCCCAGGCGCCCGGCTCGGCCTGGCCCAGCAGGGAGCGGCGCGCCAGCCGCGCCACCTGCCTCAGGGACCGGGGTGTGGGTCCCCGCGGAGCCCCGGCGTCGGAGCCCGGCCGCCGCTGGGAGCGGCGCCACCCGCTGCCCGCGCGCCCGCGACCCGCCAGCCGCACGCTTCCGAGCTCCTTCGCTCGCCTCACCGGCCTCCAGCTCCGCCGCCCCGGAGACGGCACCCAACACCCGCCTGCACACACGCAGCCTCCCGAGCGACGCCACGCACTCGCCCGTCCCTTCCGCGGGCAGACGCCTGGCGGCAGGCAGACGGGCGAGGCGGGACGGACGGGGAACGGCGCCCGCTCTCCCCGCCTCCACGCGGAGACCGGGAGGGGCCGCCCCCGCCCGCCCGCCCGCCGCCCGCCTGCCGCCCAGCGAAGCCGGGTCGGGCAGAGCGAGGCAGGCGCGCCGGATGGCAGAGTGCCGGGGCAGGGCGGGGGGGGGAGGGAAGGAAGGGTGCCGCCGACGGCCACGGCGGGAGACTGAGAGCACCGGCCAGGGAGGAGAAGGGATGCGCTGGGGCTCGGCGTCCGCACCACCCGCGGTGGGGGCTCGCCGTCCCGGCGGCGAGCACGCGCTCGCGCCGGGGTCGCGCGTTCGAGGCAGGCCGGCGCAAGCCGACCGCGCGGCGTCTCTCCGCCGAGACCAGACCGCGGAGAGAGGGGGCAGGGTACCCCTCTCCGTCCCGGCTGCCCGCGGGGCATGCACGGGCCGCGCCGGCGGGCATGGGGGGGTGCGGCGCCCGCGCGCGCCGACCCCCCGGCCCCTCCGGCAGCACGCCCGGCTGCCCCCCGGGTCGCATCGGGCCGCCCGAGTCTTTAAACCCCCGCCCGGCTCTCCGACCGAGAACCCTCGGGCCCGGAGCCCGGGGCCCATGGCCATCCCTACCCGGGGGGGCCGCTACCGGCGGCCGCGGTGGCCGGAGGCCCTCCTCCTTCCTCCCAGCGCGCCCCCCCCCCCCCCGCCGCCCCCCGCCACCCCCGGCCCGGCCGACTCGCAGCGCGGCCCCCACGGCACGGCGTGGGGCGGCTGGAGCGGTTGGGGGGGGGGGGAAGGGAGGGGAGGAGGAAGCGTGGAAGGCCGGCAGGGCACGGCCGGTGCGGCACGCGCAGCGCAGCGCCCGGGAGGAGCACGCTGGCACACGGGACCACACGGGTGGGTCACCGAGGGGAGGCAGGAGAAGCGCGGACGCTAGGTACCTGGCCCTGGGGTGAGGGAAACGACCTGAAATCCCCGCGGGGGTGCCTCCCCCGCCGCCGCCCGCCGCCGGGCCACCGCCGCCTCGCGGCGACGGCGGCAGCCTCAGCGGCAGCGACGAGGCGGGGCGCGGAGGGGAACCCGGCACCCGCCAGCCGGCTCCAGCGCCCCTCGGCGGAGCGTCCACCCGCGGGGTGCGCCCGACACCCACCGCCACGACCTCGTCCTCCTCCCGGGGCCCGGGGTTTCCCTCAGTAACCCGGCGCCGGGTGGCAGCTGCGCCCGGGAGGAGAGCCGTGGTTTGGGCCGCCCGCTCGGGCACGACACGTCGCCTCGCGTGGCCTCGCGCGACGCCCCCGCTTGGGGTCCGCCGCGGCGCGGCGCCCGCCCCGCGCGCCGTCCCGGAACGCCTGTCCGCACCGCCTCTGCTAGACGGGCTGCTCCGCCGCAGCCCGCCCCGGGTCCGCCCCCCACAGCTTAGGAGTGGGGACCCGTGGGACCCGTCCCAACCCGGAATGCGATCTCGCTCGCGTCTCCACCCGCCGCTTCCTCCCGCGGGCACCGGGGGAGCAAGCCCCGCCGACCCTCCCACGCACTGCCGCCCGCTCTGCCGGGCCCTCCCCCGGGCCGGACCCTCCCCTGCCCCGGCGGCGGCGGATCACCGTCGGGCGAAGGGGCGGGGGCGGCGCTCGGAGACGGGCACCGGCGGCGGGCGCCAGCGGAGGCGAGAGGGCAGACGGGGACGGTCCCCCACCGGCGGCGGGGAATCGGCGGCGGGCTTTCGGCGAGCGAGCCCCCGCGCTAGCGGGCCTCGGGAGGGCCGTACACCCGCCGGCGGGCCGAGCCCCATGCTCGGCCCTGTGGCGCAGAGTGCGGGACAGGTGAACTCGGGTTCACGCACGGCAACCGGGACACGGCGGGCAGGGGACCACACCGGTGTTCAGTGCCGTCGGCATCGGCAACGAGGCGCGGTGGCCCGGCAGCGGCCCGGCGGTGGGCCGGCGCAGGTTTTGGAATGCCACGGTGGGCCGAAACCCCTCTTCCTCACAGTGAGGCTCGCACGGCCCGCCGGCCCTTCCCCGGCGCGCCCCGCGGTCTCGCTCGCTCTCGCGTGGCTGTCTCGCTCGCCAGAGGGCCGGGAGG
>NW_027182720.1:282500-285000 GCF_040807025.1 Struthio camelus
CTTCATCGACGCACGAGCCGAGTGATCCACCGCTAAGAGTTGTCTCGGTTTCGGTCCCCACCGCGCGCGCGGGGGGACCGGGCAGCTTTCGCAGCCCCCTGAGGGCCCCCATCCGCTCTGCCTCCCTCCTCACGCCGACGCCGGCTGCTGAGCAAGGGACAGCGGAGAGAGAGGGCACGCCTCACTGACCGTACAAGCACAGAGGGAAAAAAAAAGGGGGGGGGGGGGGAGAACAGACCCGAACGAGAGGGGCGGGGAGCCCTCGCTCCCGACCTGGGACAACCCCTTTCTCGCTTCGAGTCCGGCCCAGGCGCCCGGCTCGGCCTGGCCCAGCAGGGAGCGGCGCGCCAGCCGCGCCACCTGCCTCAGGGACCGGGGTGTGGGTCCCCGCGGAGCCCCGGCGTCGGAGCCCGGCCGCCGCTGGGAGCGGCGCCACCCGCTGCCCGCGCGCCCGCGACCCGCCAGCCGCACGCTTCCGAGCTCCTTCGCTCGCCTCACCGGCCTCCAGCTCCGCCGCCCCGGAGACGGCACCCAACACCCGCCTGCACACACGCAGCCTCCCGAGCGACGCCACGCACTCGCCCGTCCCTTCCGCGGGCAGACGCCTGGCGGCAGGCAGACGGGCGAGGCGGGACAGACGGGGAACGGCGCCCGCTCTCCCCGCCTCCACGCGGAGACCGGGAGGGGCCGCCCCCGCCCGCCCGCCCGCCGCCCGCCTGCCGCCCAGCGAAGCCGGGTCGGGCAGAGCGAGGCAGGCGCGCCGGATGGCGGAGTGCCGGGGCAGGGCGGGGGGGGGAGGGAAGGAAGGGTGCCGCCGACGGCCACGGCGGGAGACTGAGAGCACCGGCCAGGGAGGAGAAGGGATGCGCTGGGGCTCGGCGTCCGCACCACCCGCGGTGGGGGCTCGCCGTCCCGGCGGCGAGCACGCGCTCGCGCCGGGGTCGCGCGTTCGAGGCAGGCCGGCGCAAGCCGACCGCGCGGCGTCTCTCCGCCGAGACCAGACCGCGGAGAGAGGGGGCAGGGTACCCCTCTCCGTCCCGGCTGCCCGCGGGGCATGCACGGGCCGCGCCGGCGGGCATGGGGGGGTGCGGCGCCCGCGCGCGCCGACCCCCCGGCCCCTCCGGCAGCACGCCCGGCTGCCCCCCGGGTCGCATCGGGCCGCCCGAGTCTTTAAACCCCCGCCCGGCTCTCCGACCGAGAACCCTCGGGCCCGGAGCCCGGGGCCCATGGCCATCCCTACCCGGGGGGGCCGCTACCGGCGGCCGCGGTGGCCGGAGGCCCTCCTCCTTCCTCCCAGCGCGCCCCCCCCCCCCCGCCGCCCCCCGCCACCCCCGGCCCGGCCGACTCGCAGCGCGGCCCCCACGGCACGGCGTGGGGCGGCTGGAGCGGTTGGGGGGGGGGGGGAAGGGAGGGGAGGAGGAAGCGTGGAAGGCCGGCAGGGCACGGCCGGTGCGGCACGCGCAGCGCAGCGCCCGGGAGGAGCACGCTGGCACACGGGACCACACGGGTGGGTCACCGAGGGGAGGCAGGAGAAGCGCGGACGCTAGGTACCTGGCCCTGGGGTGAGGGAAACGACCTGAAATCCCCGCGGGGGTGCCTCCCCCGCCGCCGCCCGCCGCCGGGCCACCGCCGCCTCGCGGCGACGGCGGCAGCCTCAGCGGCAGCGACGAGGCGGGGCGCGGAGGGGAACCCGGCACCCGCCAGCCGGCTCCAGCGCCCCTCGGCGGAGCGTCCACCCGCGGGGTGCGCCCGACACCCACCGCCACGACCTCGTCCTCCTCCCGGGGCCCGGGGTTTCCCTCAGTAACCCGGCGCCGGGTGGCAGCTGCGCCCGGGAGGAGAGCCGTGGTTTGGGCCGCCCGCTCGGGCACGACACGTCGCCTCGCGTGGCCTCGCGCGACGCCCCCGCTTGGGGTCCGCCGCGGCGCGGCGCCCGCCCCGCGCGCCGTCCCGGAACGCCTGTCCGCACCGCCTCTGCTAGACGGGCTGCTCCGCCGCAGCCCGCCCCGGGTCCGCCCCCCACAGCTTAGGAGTGGGGACCCGTGGGACCCGTCCCAACCCGGAATGCGATCTCGCTCGCGTCTCCACCCGCCGCTTCCTCCCGCGGGCACCGGGGGAGCAAGCCCCGCCGACCCTCCCACGCACTGCCGCCCGCTCTGCCGGGCCCTCCCCCGGGCCGGACCCTCCCCTGCCCCGGCGGCGGCGGATCACCGTCGGGCGAAGGGGCGGGGGCGGCGCTCGGAGACGGGCACCGGCGGCGGGCGCCAGCGGAGGCGAGAGGGCAGACGGGGACGGTCCCCCACCGGCGGCGGGGAATCGGCGGCGGGCTTTCGGCGAGCGAGCCCCCGCGCTAGCGGGCCTCGGGAGGGCCGTACACCCGCCGGCGGGCCGAGCCCCATGCTCGGCCCTGTGGCGCAGAGTGCGGGACAGGTGAACTCGGGTTCACGCACGGCAACCGGGACACGGCGGGCAGGGGACCACACCGGTGTTCAGTGCCGTC
>NW_027182721.1:0-31045 GCF_040807025.1 Struthio camelus
GGGCCCCGGGGTGAGTGGGGGGTCCCCAGGGGGGTCCCGGGGGGGGGTCCGGCCGGGGGCCCCGGCGTCCGGCTCACCGATCATGCGGTGGAAAGTCTCCCGCAGGGGCGGGGGGTGGGGGTCCCGGACGCCTGGGCCCCGGGGCGGGTGGGGGGGTCCCGGGGGGTCCCGGGGGGGTCCGGCCGGGGGCCCCGGCGTCCGGCTCACCGATCATGCGGTGGAAAGTCTCCCGCAGGGGCGGGGGGTGGGGGTCCCGGACGCCTGGGCCCCGGGGCGGGTGGGGGGGTCCCGGGGGGGTCCCGGGGGGGGTCCGGCCGGGGGCCCCGGCGTCCGGCTCACCGATCATGCGGTGGAAGGTCTCCCGCAGGGGCGGGGGGTGGGGGTCCCGGACGCCTGGGCCCCGGGGCGGGTGGGGGGGTCCCGGGGGGGTCCCGGGGGGGGTCCGGCCGGGGGCCCCGGCGTCCGGCTCACCGATCATGCGGTGGAAGGTCTCCCGCAGGGGCGGGGAGTGGGGGTCCCGGACGCCTGGGCCCCGGGGCGGGTGGGGGGGTCCCGGGGGGGTCCCGGGGGGGGTCCGGCCGGGGGCCCCGGCGTCCGGCTCACCGATCATGCGGTGGAAGGTCTCCCGCAGGGGCGGGGGGTGGGGGTCCCGGACGCCTGGGCCCCGGGGCGGAGAGGGGGGGTCCCGGGGGGGGTCCGGCCGGGGGCCCCGGCGTCCGGCTCACCGATCATGCGGTGGAAGGTCTCCCGCAGGGGCGGGGGGTGGGGGTCCCGGACGCCTGGGCCCTGGGGCGGGTGGGGGCGTCCCGGGGGGGGTCCGGCCGGGGGCCCCGGCGTCCGGCTCACCGATCATGCGGTGGAAGGTCTCCCGCAGGGGCGGGGGGTGGGGGTCCCGGACGCCTGGGGCCCCGGGGCGGGTGGGGGGGTCCCGGGGGGGTCCCGGGGGGGGTCCGGCCGGGGGCCCCGGCGTCCGGCTCACCGATCATGCGGTGGAAGGTCTCCCGCAGGGGCGGGGAGTGGGGGTCCCGGACGCCTGGGCCCCGGGGCGGGTGGGGGGGTCCCGGGGGGGTCCCGGGGGGGGGTCCGGCCGGGGGCCCCGGCGTCCGGCTCACCGATCATGCGGTGGAAGGTCTCCCGCAGGGGCGGGGGGTGGGGGTCCCGGACGCCTGGGCCCCGGGGCGGAGAGGGGGGTCCCGGGGGGGTCCGGCCGGGGGCCCCGGCGTCCGGCTCACCGATCATGCGGTGGAAGGTCTCCCGCAGGGGCGGGGGGTGGGGGTCCCGGACGCCTGGGCCCTGGGGCGGGTGGGGGCGTCCCGGGGGGGGTCCGGCCGGGGGCCCCGGCGTCCGGCTCACCGATCATGCGGTGGAAGGTCTCCCGCAGGGGCGGGGGGTGGGGGTCCCGGACGCCTGGGCCCCGGGGCGGGTGGGGGGGTCCCGGGGGGGGTCCGGCCGGGGGCCCCGGCGTCCGGCTCACCGATCATGCGGTGGAAGGTCTCCCGCAGGGGCGGGGGGTGGGGGTCCCGGACGCCTGGGCCCCGGGGCGGGTGGGGGTCCCGGGGGGGTCCCGGGGGGGGTCCGGCCGGGGGCCCCGGCGTCCGGCTCACCGATCATGCGGTGGAAGGTCTCCCGCAGGGGCGGGGGGTGGGGGTCCCAGACGCCTGGGCCCCGGGGCGGGTGGGGTGGCCCCGGGGGGTCCCGGGGGGGGTCCGGCCGGGGGCCCCGGCGTCCGGCTCACCGATCATGCGGTGGAAGGTCTCCTGCAGGTCGGCCAGGTCGCGCAGGACGAACACGTGCTGCTCGTTGTCCTTGTGCGACGCCAGCGCGTTCAGCGTCTCCATGTGCACCAGCTCCCCCAGCCCGAACGCGTACACGTCTGGGGGGTGCGAGCCCCTGGGACCCCGGCCCCACGCGCCCCCCCAAAGCCCCCCCCGGGGACCCCCCCCATAGCCCCCTCCATAGCCCCCCGGGCCCCGCGCACCCAGGACCCCCCTGAGCTCCCCCCATAACCCCCCCAGGACCCCCATAGCCCCCCCAGGCCCCCCACATCCAGGATCCCCCCATAGCCCCCCCGGACCCCCCGCACCCAGGACCTCTCCAGGACCCCCTTAGCCCCCCCATAGCTCCCCCCAAAGCCCCCCCCGGGCCCCGCGCACACAGGACCCCCCCCATAGCCCCCCCAGGATCCCGATACCCCCCCCATAGCCTCCCCGGGCCCTGCACACCCAGGACCCCCCCAACCCCCCCCATAGCGCCCCCTGTGCCCTATGCACCCAGGACCCCCATAGCCCCCCCAGGCCCTGTGCACCCAGGACCCCCATAGCCCCCCCCAAAACTCTCCCAGGCCCCATGCACCCAGGACCCCCCCAGCCCCCCATAGCCCCCCGGGGCCCCCCGCACCCAGGACCCCCAAGCCCCCCCCATAGCCCCCCCCAGCCCCCCCGGGCCCCCCAGACCCCCCGCATCCAGGACCCCCCCCAAGCCCCCCCCCAGCCCCCCCGGGCCCCCCACACCCAGGACCCCCCCAAGCCCCCCCCAGCCCCCCCGGGCCCCCCCAAACCCCCCGCACCCAGGACCCCCCAAGCCCCCCCCAGCCCCCCCGCACCCAGGACCCCCCCATAACCCCCCCCAGCCCCCCCGGGCCCCCCGCACCCAGGACCCTCCCCATAACCCCCCCCAGCCCCCCCAGACCCCCCGCACCCAGGACCCCCCCCAGCCCCCCCGGGCCCCCCGCACCCAGGAAGTCCTCGCGGTCGTTGCGGGGGTCCCGGCCGATGCTCAGCAGCTCCCGGATCTGGCCCAGGACGGGGGTCGGGGACCCCCCCATGTTCACCCGCCCTGGGGGCGCCGGGGGCGGTTTGGGGCAAATCCCGGCCGCTTTGGGGCTCGTCACGGGGCCGCGGCGGGCGCTGGGGGGCCGCGGGCGTTTCGGGGGGGGTCGGGGGCCATTTTGGGGCCATTTGAGGCCGTTTGGGGGCTGCTCAGAGCTGTTTTGGGTCGGGGGGTGCCGGGGGGGGTCGGGGGGGTCTCGGAGGGGTCTCGGGGGGGTCAGGGGGGTTTCGGGGGGTCTCGGGGGGATCTCGGGGGGGTCAGGGGGGGTCTCGGGGGGGTCGGGGGGTCTCGGGGGGTCGGGGGGGGTCTCACCGTCAGTCATGATGACGAGGACGTGGCGGGTGCTGGGTGTTGGGGGTCCGGGGGGTGTTTCGGGGCCGGGGGGGTCTCGGGGGTCTCGAGGGGGTCTCGGGGGGGTCAGGGGGGTCTCGGGGGGGTCTCGGGGGGGTCTCGGGGGGTCGGGGGGTCGGGGGGTCTCGGGGGGTCTCGGGGGGTCTCACCGTCGGTCATGATGACGAGGACGTGGCGGGTGCTGGGTGTTGGGGGTCCGGGGGGTGTTTCGGGGCCGGGGGGGTCTCGGGGGGTCTCGAGGGGGTCTCGGGGGGGTCGGGGGGTCTCAGGGGTCTCGAGGGGGTCTCGAGGGGGTCAGGGGGGTCTCGGGGGTCTCGGGGGGGTCTCGGGGGGGTCGGGGGGTCGGGGGGTCTCGGGGGGGTCTCGGGGGGTCTCACCGTCGGTCATGATGACGAGGACGTGGCGGGTGCTGGGTGTTGGGGGTCCGGGGGTTGTTTCGGGGCCGGGGGGGTCTCGGGGGTCTCGAGGGGGTCTCGGGGGGGTCGGGGGGTCTCGGGGGTCTCGAGGGGGTCTCGGGGGGGTCAGGGGGGTCTCGGGGGTCTCGGGGGGGTCTCACCGTCGGTCATGATGACGAGGACGTGGCGGGTGCTGGGTGTTGGGGGTCCGGGGGGTGTTTCGGGGCCGGGGGGGTGCCGGGGGGGTGCCGGGGGGGTCAGGGGGGTCTCGAGGGTCTCGGGGGGGTCTCGGGGGGTCTCACCGTCGGTCATGATGACGAGGACGTGGCGGGTGCTGGGTGTTGGGGGTCCGGGGGGTGTTTCGGGGCCGGGGGGGTCTCGGGGGTCTCGAGGGGGTCTCGGGGGGGTCAGGGGGGTCTCGGGGGGTCTCGGGGGGGTCTCGGGGGGGTCGGGGGGTCTCGGGGGGTCTCACCGTCGGTCATGATGACGAGGACGTGGCGGGTGCTGGGTGTTGGGGGTCCGGGGGGTGTTTCGGGGCCGGGGGGTCTCGGGGGTCTCGAGGGGGTCTCGGGGGGGTCGGGGGGTCTCGGGGGTCTCGAGGGGGTCTCGGGGGGGTCAGGGGGGTCTCGGGGGGGTCGGGGGGTCTCGGGGGGTCTCGGGGGGTCGGGGGGGGGGTCTCACCGTCGGTCATGATGACGAGGACGTGGCGGGTGCTGGGTGTTGGGGGTCCGGGGGGTGTTTCGGGGCCGGGGGGGTCTCGGGGGTCTCGAGGGGGTCTCGGGGGGTCGGGGGTCTCGGGGGTCTCGAGGGGGTCTCGGGGGGGTCAGGGGGGTCTCGGGGGGTCTCGGGGGGGTCTCGGGGGGGTCGGGGGGGGGGTCTCACCGTCGGTCATGATGACGAGGACGTGGCGGGTGCTGGGTGTTGGGGGTCCGGGGGGTGTTTCGGGGCTGGGGGGGTGCCGGGGGGGTCGGGGGGTCTCGAGGGGGTCTCGGGGGGGTGCCGGGGGGTCGGGGGGTCTCGGGGGGTCTCGGGGGGGTCTCGGGGGGGTCTCGGGGGGGTCGGGGGGGGGTCTCACCGTCGGTCATGATGACGAGGACGTGGCGGGTGCTGGGTGTTGGGGGTCCGGGGGGTGTTTCGGGGCCGGGGGGGTGCCGGGGGTCTCGGGGTCTCGGGGGTTTCGGGGGGGGTCTCGGGGGGTCAGGGGGGTCTCGGGGGGTCTCGGGGGGTCGGGGGGGGTCTCACCGTCGGTCATGATGACGAGGACGTGGCGGGTGCTGGGTGTTGGGGGTCCGGGGGGTGTTTCGGGGCCGGGGGGTGCCGGGGGGGTGCCGGGGGGGTCGGGGGGGTCTCGGGGCGGTCTCGGGGGGGTCGGGGGGGGGGTCTCACCGTCGGTCATGATGACGAGGACGTGGCGGGTGCTGGGTGTTGGGGGTCCGGGGGGTGTTTCGGGGCCGGGGGGGTCTCGGGGGTCTCGAGGGGGTCTCGGGGGGGTCGGGGGGTCTCGGGGGTCTCGAGGGGGTCTCGGGGGGGTCAGGGGGGTCTCGGGGGGTCTCGGGGGGGTCTCGGGGGGGTCGGGGGGGGGTCTCACCGTCGGTCATGATGACGAGGACGTGGCGGGTGCTGGGTGTTGGGGGTCCGGGGGGTGTTTCGGGGCTGGGGGGGTGCCGGGGGGGTCGGGGGGTCTCGAGGGGGTCTCGGGGGGGGTGCCGGGGGGTCGGGGGGTCTCGGGGGGTCTCGGGGGGTCTCGGGGGGGTCTCGGGGGGGTCGGGGGGGGGTCTCACCGTCGGTCATGATGACGAGGACGTGGCGGGTGCTGGGTGTTGGGGGTCCGGGGGGTGTTTCGGGGCCGGGGGGGTCGGGGGGTCTCGGAGGGGTCAGGGGGGGTCTCGGGGGGTCGGGGGGGGTCTCACCGTCGGTCATGATGACGAGGACGTGGCGGGTGCTGGGTGTTGGGGGTCCGGGGGTGTTTCGGGGCCGGGGGGGTCTCGGGGGTCTCGAGGGGGTCTCGGGGGGGTCAGGGGGTCTCGGGGGTCTCGGGGGGGTCTCGGGGGGGTCAGGGGGTCGGGGGGGGTCTCACCGTCGGTCATGATGACGAGGACGTGGCGGGTGCTGGGTGTTGGGGGTCCGGGGGGTGTTTCGGGGCCGGGGGGGTGCCGGGGGGGTCGGGGGGGTCTCGGGGGGGTCGGGGGGTCTCGGGGGTCTTGGGGGGGTCTCGGGGGGTCAGGGGGGTCGGGGGGGGTCTCACCGTCGGTCATGATGACGAGGACGTGGCGGGTGCTGGGTGTTGGGGGTCCGGGGGGTGTTTCGGGGCCGGGGGGGTGCCGGGGGGGTGCCGGGGGGTCGGGGGGTCTCGGGGGGTCTCGGGGGGGTCGGGGGGGGGTCTCACCGTCGGTCATGATGACGAGGACGTGGCGGGTGCTGGTGGTGACGGGCGCCGGGTCGAGGCCGCGGCTCCGCTCGGCCCGTTCCTGCTGCACCAGCAGCTCGTAGACGGCCCGGAGCGCCGCGTGGGGGTTCGTGCCCGGCTTCAGCGCGTGGGCTGCACGGAGCGACCCACGGCCTGACCCACGGCGCGACCCACGGACCGACCCCCGGAGCGACCCCCGGAGCGCCGCGTGGGGGTTCGGGCCCGGCTTCAGCGCGTGGGCTGCACGGAGCGACCCACGGCCTGACCCACGGCGCGACCCACGGACCGACCCCCGGAGCGACCCCCGGAGCGCCGCGTGGGGGTTCGGGCCCGGCTTCAGCGCGTGGGCTGCACGGAGCGACCCACGGCCTGACCCACGGAGCGACCCACGGCCTGACCCACGGCCTGACCCACGGCCTGACCCACGGACCGACCCCCGGAGCGACCCACGGACCGACCCCCGGAGCGACCCACGGCCTGACCCACGGACCGACCCACGGACCGACCCCCGGAGCGACCCACGGCCTGACCCACGGCCTGACCCACGGACCGACCCACGGACCGACCCACGGACCGACCCCCGGACCGACCCCCGGAGCGCCGCGTGGGGGTTCGTGCCCGGCTTCAGCGCGTGGGCTGCACGGAGCGACCCACGGCCTGACCCACGGCGCGACCCACGGACCGACCCCCGGACCGACCCCCGGACCAACCCCCGGACCGACCCCCGGAGCGCCGCGTGGGGGTTCGTGCCCGGCTTCAGCGCGTGGGTTGCACGGAGCGACCCACGGCCTGACCCACGGCGCGACCCACGGCCTGACCCACGGACCGACCCACGGCGCGACCCACGGCCTGACCCACGGACCGACCCACGGACCGACCCCCGGACCGACCCCCGGAGCGCCGCGTGGGGGTTCGTGCCCGGCTTCAGCGCGTGGGCTGCACGGAGCGACCCACGGCCTGACCCACGGACCGACCCACGGAGCGACCCCCGGACCGACCCCCGGAGCGCCGCGTGGGGGTTCGTGCCCGGCTTCAGCACGTGGGCTGCACGGAGCGACCCACGGCCTGACCCACGGCCTGACCCCCGGACCGACCCACGGCGCGACCCACGGCCTGACCCACGGACCGACCCACGGACCGACCCCCGGACCGACCCCCGGAGCGCCGCGTGGGGGTTCGTGCCCGGCTTCAGCGCGTGGGCTGCACGGAGCGACCCACGGCCTGACCCACAGACCGACCCACGGCCTGACCCACGGACCGACCCACGGACCGACCCACGGCGCGACCCACGGCCTGACCCACGGACCGACCCACGGACCGACCCCCGGACCGACCCCCGGAGCGCCGCGTGGGGGTTCGTGCCCGGCTTCAGCGCGTGGGCTGCACGGAGCGACCCACGGCCTGACCCACGGACCGACCCCCGGACCGACCCCCGGACCGACCCCCGGACCGACCCCCGGAGCGCCGCGTGGGGGTTCGTGCCCGGCTTCAGCACGTGGGTTGCACGGAGCGACCCACGGCCTGACCCACGGCGCGACCCACGGCCTGACCCACGGACCGACCCACGGACCGACCCCCGGACCGACCCCCGGAGCGCCGCGTGGGGGTTCGTGCCCGGCTTCAGCGCGTGGGCTGCACAGAGCGACCCACGGCCTGACCCACAGACCGACCCACGGCCTGACCCACGGACTGACCCACGGACCGACCCACGGCGCGACCCACGGCCTGACCCACGGACCGACCCACGGACCGACCCCCGGACCGACCCCCGGAGCGCCGCGTGGGGGTTCGTGCCCGGCTTCAGCGCGTGGGCTGCACGGAGCGACCCACGGCCTGACCCACAGACCGACCCACGGACCGACCCCCGGACCGACCCCCGGAGCGCCGCGTGGGGGTTCGTGCCCGGCTTCAGCGCGTGGGCTGCACGGAGCGACCCACGGCCTGACCCACGGCGCGACCCACGGCCTGACCCACGGACCGACCCACGGACCGACCCACGGAGCGACCCACGGCCTGACCCACGGACCGACCCCCGGAGCGACCCACGGACCGACCCCCGGAGCGCCGCGTGGGGGTTCGTGCCCGGCTTCAGCGCGTGGGCTGCACGGAGCGACCCACGGCCTGACCCACGGCGCGACCCACGGCCTGACCCACGGACCGACCCCCGGACCGACCCACGGACCGACCCCCGGACCGACCCCCGGAGCGCCGCGTGGGGGTTCGTGCCCGGCTTCAGCGCGTGGGCTGCACGGAGCGACCCACGGCCTGACCCACGGCGCGACCCACGGCCTGACCCACGGACCGACCCCCGGACCGACCCACGGCACGACCCCCGGAGCGACCCCCGGACCGACCCCCGGAGCGCCGCGTGGGGGTTCGTGCCCGGCTTCAGCGCGTGGGCTGCACGGAGCGACCCACGGCCTGACCCACGGCGCGACCCCCGGAGCGACCCACAGACCGACCCCCGGAGCGACCCACGGACCGACCCCCGGAGCGCCGCGTGGGGGTTCGTGCCCGGCTTCAGCGCGTGGGCTGCACGGAGCGACCCACGGCCTGACCCACGGCGCGACCCACGGACCGACCCACGGACCGACCCACGGACCGACCCACGGACCGACCCACGGAGCGACCCACGGCCTGACCCACGGACCGACCCCCGGAGCGCCGCGTGGGGGTTCATGCCCGGCTTCAGCGCGTGGGCTGCACGGAGCGACCCACGGCCTGACCCACGGCGCGACCCACGGCCTGACCCACGGCGCGACCCACGGACCGACCCCCGGAGTGACCCCCGGAGCGACCCACGGAGCGCCGCGTGGGGGTTCGTGCCCGGCTTCAGCGCGTGGGCTGCACGGAGCGACCCACGGCCTGACCCACGGACCGACCCACGGCCTGACCCACGGCGCGACCCACGGACCGACCCCCGGAGTGACCCCCGGAGCGACCCACGGACCGACCCACGGACCGACCCCCGGAGCGACCCCCGGCCCCCCGGAGCAACCCCCGGCCCGACCCCCGGCCCGACCCATGGTGGGACCCACAGCACCCTATGGGCCCCACAGCTCCCCCAACCCCCACAGCATCCATAGCCCCAACAAAGCCCCAAAGTCCCCCCCCAGCCCCAATAGAGCCCCAGAGCCCCCTAGAGCCCCCCAGAGCCCCCTAGAGCCCCCCAGCCCCAATAGAGCCCCCCAGAGCCCCCCAGCCCCAATAGAGCCCCAGAGTCCCCCCAGAGCCCCCCAGAGCCCCCCAGCGCCCCCGGCCCACCCACCGTTGGGGGGCAGCGCGGCCAGCAGGGCCCCCACGGCGTCGGCCCGCCCGCTCCGGGGGTCCAGGGGGCTCAGCTCCACGCGCGCCTCCGTCCCGAAGGTGATGATGCCGTAGCGGGGGGCTGCCCCATAGCTGGAGATCTGCGGGGCGGCAGGGGGTCTGGGGGGGGGCTGCGGGGGTCCCTGGGGGTCTCAGGTAGGTCCCAGGGGGTCCTGGGGGGGTCCCAGGGAGGTCTGGGGGGAGGTTAGGGGTCCCAGGGGGGTCCCTGGGGGGGTCCTGGGGGGTCCTGGGGGGGTCCCAGGGAGGTCTGGGGGGAGGTTAGGGGTCCCAGGGGGGTCCCTGGGGGGTCCTGGGAGGTCCTGGGGGGTCCCAGGGGGTCCGGGAGGGTCTGGGGGGTCCCAGGGAGGTCTGGGGGGAGGTTAGGGGGTCCCGGGGGGGTCCTGGGAGGGTCTGGGGGGTCCCAGGGAGATCTGGAGGGAGGTTAGGGGTCCCAGGGGGGTCCTGGGGGGTCCTGGGGGGTCCCAGGGGGTCCGGGAGGGTCTGGGGGGTCCCAGGGAGGTCTGGAGGGAGGTTAGGGGTCCCAGGGGGGTCCTGGGAGGTCCTGGGGGGTCCCAGGGGGTCCGGGAGGGTCTGGGGGGTCCCAGGGAGGTCTGGAGGGAGGTTAGGGGTCCCAGGGGGGTCCTGGGGGGTCCCAGGGGGGTCCCTAGAGGGTCCCAGGAGGCCCAGGGGGGTCCCAGGAGGTCAGGGGGCTCTGGGGGGGTCCTAGGTGGTCCCAGGGGGTCTGAAGGGGTCCCTAGGTGGTCCCAGGGGGTCTGAAGGGGGTCCCAGGAGGCTCCCGGGGGGTCCCAGGAGGTCAGGGGGCTCTGGGGGGGTCCTAGGTGGTCCCAGGGGGTCTGAAGGGGTCCCTAGAGGGTCCCAGGAGGCCCAGGGGGGTCCCAGGAGGTCAGGGGGCTCTGGGGGGTCCTAGGTGGTCCCAGGGGGTCTGAAGGGGGTCCCAGGAGGCTCCCAGGGGGGTCCCAGGAGGTCGGGGGGCTCTGGGGGGTCCTAGGTGGTCCCAGGGGGTCTGAAGGGGTCCCAGGAGGGTCCCAGGAGGCTCCCGGGGGGTCCCAGGAGGTCAGGGGGCTCTGGGGGGTCCTAGGTGGTCCCAGGGGGTCTGAAGGGGGTCCCAGGAGGCTCCCGGGGGGTCCCAGGAGGTCAGGGGGCTCTGGGGGGTCCTAGGTGGTCCCAGGGGGTCTGAAGGGGTCCCAGGAGGCTCCCGGGGGGTCCCAGGAGGTCGGGGGCGCCGGGGGTCCCACCTTCTCCACGAGCTGCTGCAGGGCGTCGCGGGCCTGGGCGAAGTCGCGCTCGCTGACGCTGCTGGAGGCGTCGAGCACCAGGTAGACGTTGAGGGGGGCCCCGGGGGCCAGGCGGATGCGGCGCTTCTCCGTCGCCCCTGCGGCGCCGCCACCGTCACCACGGACCTCCGCCGCCCACCGCCGCCGCCACCGCCGGGGACCTCCACCGCCACCACGGACCTCCACCACCGCCACCGCCACCACGGACCTCCACCACCGCCACCGCCACCTCCACGGACCTCCACCACCACCACGGACCTCCACCGCCCACCACCACCACCACGGACCTCCACCACCGCCACGGACCTCCACCGCCCACCACCACCACGGACCTCCACCACCGCCACCACCACCTCCACGGACCTCCACCACCACCACGGACCTCCACCGCCCACCACCACCACCACGGACCTCCACCACCACCACAGACCTCCACCGCCCACCACCACCACCACGGACCTCCACCACCGCCACGGACCTCCACCGCCCACCACCACCACGGACCTCCACCACCGCCACCACCACCTCCACGGACCTCCACCACCACCACGGACCTCCACCGCCCACCACCACCACCACGGACCTCCACCACCACCACGGACCTCCACCGCCCACCACCACCACCACCACGGACCTCCACCACCACCACCACCACCTTCACGGACCTCCACCACCACCACCACCACCACCACGGACCTCCACCACCGCCACCACCACCTCCACGGACCTCCACCACCACCACGGACCTCCACCGCCCACCACCACCACCACGGACCTCCACCACCACCACGGACCTCCACCGCCCACCACCACCACCACCACGGACCTCCACCACCGCCACCACCACCTCCACGGACCTCCACCACCACCACCACCACCTCCACGGACCTCCACCACCACCATGGACCTCCACCGCCCACCACCACCACCGGGGACCTCCACCACCACCACCACCACCACCACGGACCTCCACCACCGCCACCACCACCTCCACGGACCTCCACCACCACCACGGACCTCCACCGCCCACCACCACCACCACGGACCTCCACCACCACCACGGACCTCCACCGCCCACCACCACCACCACCACGGACCTCCACCACCGCCACCACCACCTCCACGGACCTCCACCACCACCACCACCACCTCCACGGACCTCCACCACCACCATGGACCTCCACCGCCCACCACCACCACCGGGGACCTCCACCACCACCACGGACCTCTGCCGCCCACCACCACCACGGACCTCCACCACCATTACGGACCTCTGCCGCCCACCACCACCGCCACAGACCCCACGGCCCATCGCCACCTCCATCATGCCACCATCACCGGCCCCGTCACGGCCCCCCCCGGCCCCCCCACGCCCCCCAGTCTCACCCAGGGTGCCGTTGGCCTCGGCCACCTCCACGGTCTGGGTGAGGGAGGCCAGGAAGGAGGAGGCCACCTCCTCGGGGGTGTCGAAGGACAGCGGGTCTGGGGGGGGGGGACAGGTCAGACCCCCGCCCTGACCTCTGACCCCCCCGGACCCCCAACAACCCCCTCGTCCCACATCCCCCATGTCCCTCCACCTCCCCATCCCGTGTCCCCATCCACCTCCCCATCCCGTGTCCCCATGTCCCCATCCCGTGTCCCCATCACGCATCTCCTCCACCTCCCCATCCCGTGTCCCCGTCCCGTGTCCCCATCACGCATCTCCTCCGCCTCCCCATCCCGTGTCCCCCCCCATGTCCCCATCCCGTGTCCCCATCCCGTGTCCCCGTGTCCCCATCCACGTCCCCATCCCGTGTCCCCGTGTCCCCATCCCGTGTCCCCATCACGCATTTCCTCCGCCTCCCCATCCCGTCTCCCTGTGTCCCCATCCCGTGTCCCCATCCCGTGTCCCCGTGTCCCCATCCCGTGTCCCCATCACACATCTCCTCCGCCTCCCCATCCCGTGTCCCCATATCCCCATCCCGTGTCCCCGTGTCCCCATCCCGTGTCCCCATCACGCATCTCCTCCGCCTCCCCATCCCGTGTCCCTGTGTCCCCATCCACGTCCCCCTCCCGTGTCCCCGTGTCCCCATCCCGTGTCCCCATCACGCATCTCCTCCGCCTCCCCATCCCGTGTCCCCCCCCACGTCCCCATCCCGTGTCCCCATCCCGTGTCCCCGTGTCCCCATCCCGTGTCCCCATCCCGTGTCCCCAACACGCACCCCCTCCGCCTCCCCATCCCGTGTCCCCCCCCATGTCCCCATCCCGTGTCCCCATCACGCACCCCCTCCGCCTCCCCATCCCGTGTCCCCGTGTCCCCATCCCGTGTCCCCATCACGCATCTCCTCCGCCTCCCCATCCCGTGTCCCCCCCATGTCCCCATCCCGTGTCCCCAGCCCGTGTCCCCGTGTCCCCATCCCGTGTCCCCATCCTGTGTCCCCATCACGCATCTCCTCCGCCTCCCCATCCCGTGTCCCCCCCCATGTCCCCATCCCGTGTCCCCAACACGCACCCCCTCCGCCTCCCCATCCCGTGTCCCCCCCCATGTCCCCATCCCGTGTCCCCATCACGCACCCCCTCCGCCTCCCCATCCCGTGTCCCCGTGTCCCCATCCCGTGTCCCCATCACACATCTCCTCCGCCTCCCCATCCCGTCTCCCCATGTCCCCATCCCGTGTCCCCATCCCGTGTCCCCGTGTCCCCATCCCGTGTCCCCATCACACATCTCCTCCGCCTCCCCATCCCGTGTCCCCATGTCCCCATCCCGTGTCCCCATCCCGTGTCCCCATCCCGTGTCCCCATCATGCATCTCCTCCGCCTCCCCATCCCGTGTCCCCATGTCCCCATCCCGTGTCCCCATCCCGTGTCCCCATCACGCATCCCCTCCACCTCCCCATCCCGTGTCCCCGTGTCCCCGTGTCCCCATCCCGTGTCCCCATCACGCATCTCCTCCGCCTCCCCATCCCATGTCCCCGTGTCCCCATGTCCCCATCCCATGTCCCCATCCCGTGTCCCCATCCCGTGTCCCCATCCCGTGTCCCCGTGTCCCCGTGTCCCCATGTCCCCATCTCATGTCCCCATCCCGTTTCCCCATCCCGTGTCCCCGTGTCCCCCCCCACGCCCCCCGTGCCCCCCCGCACCGCGGCAGCTGGGCTCGGTGCCGCTCCAGGCGCCGCCCTCGGTGCAGACGCGCTCGGCGGAGCCCAGCAGCCGCAGGCCGGGCCGGCACCGGTACCGCACACGGCTCTCCACGCCGGCCCCCCGGCCCTCCTTGGTGGCCCCGGGGGGCACGCCGGGCGCCGGGCACGCCCCCGCTGCGCGCCCCGCACACGCGTGTCACCGCCCCGCGCACGCGTGTCACCGCCCCGTGCGCCTCGCACACGCGTGTCACCGCCCCGCGCGCCCGTGTCGCCGCCCCGCGCGCCCCGCACACGCGTGTCACCGCCCCGCGCGCCCGTGTCGCCGCCCCGCGCACGCGTGTCACTGCCCCGCACACGTGTGTCACCGCCCCGCGCACGCGTGTCACCGCCCCGCGCGCCCCGCACACGCGTGTCACCGCCCCGCGCACCCGTGTCACCGCCCCGCACACGCATGTCACTGCCCCGCACGCCTCGCACACGCGTGTCACCGCCCCGCACACATCGGCACATGCGTGTCACTGCCCCGCACACGCGTGTCACCGCCCCGCACACGTGTGTCACTGCCCCGCGCGCCTCGCACACGCGTGTCACCGCCCCGCACACGCGTGTCACTGCCCCGCGCACCCGTGTCACTGCCCCGCACACGCGTGTCACCGCCCCACACACCCGTGTCACCGCCCTGCGCACCCCACACATGCGTGTCACCGCCCCGCACACATCGGCACATGTGTGTCACCGCCCCGCGCACCCCGCACACGCGTGTCACCGCCCCGCACACATCGGCACATGCGTGTCACCGCCCCGCACACCCCAGCATGCACGTGTCACCGCCCTGCACACATGCATGTCCGCACTGCGCACATGCCATCACACACGTGTCCCCACCCTGCACACGCAGCCACACCCATGCACACGCGTGTCCCCACTGCGCGCACTCCATCACATGTGTCCCCACTGTGCACGTGCCGTCACACGCCCGCACACGCATGTCCCCGCCGCGCACACACCGGCACACACCGGCACACGCGTGTCCCCGCCGCGCACACGCGCGCCCGCGGGCCGGGGCTCACCGCCGTCGTCGCAGACGGGGTTGGTGCCGTCCCACTTGCCGCTGAGGCCGCACACGCGTGTGCGGGGCCCGCGCAGGGTGAAGCCGGCGTAGCAGGTGAAGTTGAGGCGGGAGCCGGGGCCGTGGCGGCCCCCCCGCGGCCAGAACGCCCCGTGCTCGAACTCCAGCGGCGCCGGGCACTCCAGCACTGCCCGCACACGCGTGTCGGCACGCGTGCGCCCCCGTCCGGCGACCCCCAGCCCCCCCCGGCACCCCCAGCGCCGCCCGCACACGCGTGTCGGCACGTGTGCGCCCCCGTCCGGCGACCCCCAGCCCCCACCGGGACCCCCAGCGCTGCCCGCACACGCGTGTCGGCACGCGTGCGCCCCCGTCCGGCGACCCCCAGCCCCCCCCGGCACCCCCAGCACTGCCCGCACACGCGTGTCGGCACGCGTGCGCCCCCGTCCGGCGACCCCCAGCCCCCACCGGGACCCCCAGCACTGCCCGCACACGCGTGTCGGCACGCGTGCGCCCCCGTCCGGCGACCCCCAGCCCCCTCTGGGACCCCCAGCGCTGCCTGCACACGCGTGTCGGCACGTGTGCGCCCCCGTCCGGCGACCCCCAGCCCCCCCCGGCACCCCCAGCACTGCCCGCACACGCGTGTCGGCACGCGTGCGCCCCCGTCCGGCGACCCCCAGCCCCCACCGGGACCCCCAGCACTGCCCGCACACGCGTGTCGGCACGCGTGCGCCCCCGTCCGGCGACCCCCAGCCCCCTCTGGGACCCCCAGCGCTGCCTGCACACGCGTGTCGGCACGTGTGCGCCCCCGTCCGGGGACACCCAGCCCCCCCCGGCACCCCCAGCGCCGCCCGCACACGCGTGTCGGCACGTGTGCGCCCCCGTCCGGCGACCCCCAGCCCCCCCCGGCACCCCCAGCGCTGCCTGCACACGCGTGTCGGCACGCGTGCGCCCCTGTCCGGGGACACCCAGCCCCCCCCGGGACCCCCAGACCCCAATGGCTGCCCAGACCCCCCCAGACCCCCTGACGCCCCCCAGACCCCAATGGCCCCCCAGACCCCCCGGAACCCCCCCAGACCCCCCCAGACCTCCCAGACCCCCATGACCCCCAGACCCCCCCCAACCCCCTGGGACCCCAATGACCCCCCCAGACCGCCCCCGACCCCCTGACGCCCCCCAGACCCCCCAGACCCCCCCGACCCCCATGACCCCCTGACGCCCCCCAGACCCCAATGACCCCCCAGACCCCCCAGACCCCCATGACCCCCAGACCCCCGCCCCGACCCCCCGGGACCCCCCCAGACCCCCAATGACCCCCTGGGACCCCAATGACCCCCCCAGACCCCCTGATGCCCCCCAGACCCCCATGACCCCCAATGACCCCCCAGACCCCCTGACGCCCCCCAGACCCCCATGACCCCCATGACCCCCCCCGACCCCCCCAGACCCCCAATGACCCCCCCGACCCCCCCGGCCCCCCCGGACCTCGGCAGCGGGGCGCGGCCCCCCCCGGCAGCGGCTCCCAGCGGCCGTCGGGGCGGCAGCGGCGGCGGCGCAGCGGGAAGGGGGCGGCGCCGGGGGGGCAGCGGTAGCGCAGCGCCCCCCCCCCCGCCTCGGCCTCGGCCCAGCCGCCCGCGATGGGCGCCGCCCGCGGGTCGCAGCCGGGGGGGGGCGGCGACGGGGGGGCGGCTGCGGGGGGGGGGACAGTGGGCGGGGGGCTCGGGGGGGTTATGGGGGGGTCACGGGGGGATATTGGGGGGGCTACAGGGGGTCACGGGGGGATATCGGGGGGGTTATGGGGGGGCTACAGGGGGTCCGGGGGGTTATAGAGGGGTCTGGGGGGATATTGGGGGGTCTGGGGGGGATAGAAGGGATATGGGGGGTTATGGGGGGATATTGGGGGGATATGGGGGGGTCCAGGGGGTCATGGGGGGATATTGGGGGGATATTGGGGGGTTATGTGGGGGATATGGGGGGGTCACAGTGCGTTATGGGGGATATTGGGGGACTCTGGGGAGGGTTATGGGGGGTTATGGAGGGGTCTGGGGGGGATATGGGGGGATATTGGGGGATATGGTGGGGTCCGGGGGGGTCATGGGGGGTCCAGGGGGTTCATGGGGGGTTATGGGGGGATATTGGGGAGATATGGGGAGGGTCTGGGGGGGATATGGGGGGGTCACAGTGCGTTATGGGGGATATTGGGGGACTCTGGGGGGGTTATGGGGGGGATATGGGGGTTATGGGGGGGCTACAGGGGGTCCAGGGGGGTTATGGAGGGGTCTGGGGGGGATATTGGGGGATATGGTGGGGTCCGGGGGAGTCATGGGGGGTCCAGGGGGGTCATGGGGGGTTATGGGGGGATATTGGGGGGGCTACAGGGGGTTATGGGGGGATATTGGGGGGCTCTGGGGGGCTACAGGGGGTCTGGGGGGGCTATAGAGGGGTCTGGAGGGGATATAGGGGGATATTGGGGGGTCCAGGGGGGTCATGGGGGGTTATGGGGGGATATTGGGGGGATACGAGGGAGATAGAGGGCATCCGGGGGGTTATAGGGGGATATGGGGGGGTCTGGAGGGATTATGAGGAGGGTCATGAGGGGATATGGGGGGGCTACAGGGGGTCCAGGGGGGTTATAGAGGGGTCTGGGGGGAGTTCGGGGGGTTATGGGGGGGATAGGGGGGTCTGGGGGGGCTAGAGGGGGTTATGGGGATCTGGGGGGACCCTGGGGGTCCAAGGGGGTCATGGGGGGCTATAGGGAGTCGGGGGGTCACGGGGAGTCTGGGGGGAGCTGGGGGGCACCAACCGGCCGAGAGGGGCAGCAGGAGCAGGAGGGTGAGGAGGGGTCCGGCGGCCCCCATGGTGGCGCCGGCTGCCGTGGGTCGCGCCGGGGGTCCGTCCATCCGTCCGTCCGCGCTGCCGCCCGCCGGCTCTGTGGGGCCGAGCGGGGCCGAGCCGGGGCCTTGCGCAACGCGGCGGCACGTCACGGGGGGGGCCCAGGCGTCCGGGGCCCTCCCCGCCCCACGCGGGCCCCCCAGGGGCCCAGGCGTCCGGGACCCACAGCTCAACCCCACCGACCCCCTCCTGCTCCCCGGGGGCCCAGGCGTCCGGGACCCACAGCTCAACCCCACCGACCCCCTCCTGCCCCCCAGGGGCCCAGGTGTCCGGGACCCACAACTCAACCCCACCCACCCCCTCCTGCCCCCTGGGGGCCCAGGCGTCCGGGACCCACAGCTCAACCCCACCGACCCCCTCCTGCCCCCCGGGGGCCCAGGCGTCCGGGACCCACAGCTCAACCCCATCCACCCCCTCCTGCCCCCTGGGGGCCCAGGCGTCCGGGACCCACAGCTCAACCCCACCCACCCCCTCCTGCCCCCCGGGGGCCCAGGCGTCCGGGACCCACAGCTCAACCCCACCCACCCCCTCCTGCCCCCCCGGGGGGCCCAGGCGTCCGGGAGCCCCTGCCCCACTCACCCTCCAGGGACCCAGGCGTCCCGGAGCCTCCCCCCCACCCCCTCCCACCCCCAAAGGGGGCCCAGGTGTCCGGGCCCAGCTGTCCCCCGTCTCGGGGTGACGAGGCCTCGTTAACTGCTAACGAGCATCTGCCCCAGCAGGGCCCGGAGCCCCCCAGTGCCGGCCCGGACACCTGGGCCCCTTGATGCCTGGGTGCTCTGCCAGCTCCCCCCACCTGTACACCCCCCTCCCAAGGGACCCAGGCGTCCGGGACCCCCCTCCCCAGGGGTCCAAGAACCCCCCCCCCAAGGGACCCAGGCGTCCGGGTGCACCTGCCCCACCCCCTTCCCCAAGGGCCCAGGCGTCCGGGCGCCCGGCCAGGTGCTGCGGGGGGTGGGGGGGGGGTTGTTGTGCCGGGAAGGGGCCGGGCGGCCCCGGGGGCAGGTCGGGGTGTCGGGGGGGGGGGGGACGGGACGACAGAGGCACCGGGGGGGGGGGTTGGACAAAAGCTTTATTGCGGGGGGGCAGCTGTGGGGCGCTGTGGGTCCCGCCGTGGGTCCAGGAGCAGCTGTGGGTCCGGGGGGGGCCGGGGGTCCCGCCGGGGGTTGTGCCGGGGGGCGGCCGGGGGTGGCGCCGTGGGTCGCGCCGGGGGGCGGCCGGGGGGCGGCCGGGGGTGGCGCCGTGGGTCGCGCCGGGGGGCGCTAGCCCAGGGGGGCGAAGCGCAGCTGCCCCCCCAGCAGCCGCCGCAGCCAGGGCTGGACGCGGAAGAGGCTGATGTGGAAGTCGCGGGGCCGGTGGCCGGGGGGGGGCCGAGCCCGGAGCTGCTTCCCGGCGCCCCCCCGGCGCCCCCGGCACGCCTCGAAGGTGCCCCAGCTCACCACCCCCACCTGCAAGGCGAGCGGGACCCAGGCGTCCGGGCACGGGGACCCCGGCGTCCGGGCACCGGGGCCCAGGCGTCCGGGGAACCCGGTGTCCATGGACCTCGGTGTCCGGGCATGAGGGCCCAGGCGTCCGGGGACCCAAGGGTCCAGGCACCAGGGCCCAGGCGTCCGGGGACCCAGGCGTCCGGGCACGAGGGCCCAGGCATCCGGGGACCCAAGGGTCCAGGCACCAGGGCCCAGGCGTCCGGGGACCCAGGCGTCCGGGCACGAGGGCCCAGGCGTCCGGGTCCTGCACTCACCTGAACGAACCGATGTTTCCTCTCTAAGAACAGGGCCCCCCCGGACTCGCCTGGGGGGACACGGACGGGGACGTGGGGACGTGGGGACGGGCTGCGGTCCCCTCGCACGCGCCCCCGGCCCCCGCCTCACCCTTGCACGTGGCGCCCTCGTCGCGGCCGCCGCTGCACAGGAACCGCTCCGTGACCACGTCGGACACCGAGGCGCCGGCGTAGACGGTGCCGGGCTGCACCGCCCCGGCCGCGCAGGCCTCCCACTGCCGGCGGCCCGGACGCCTGGGTCCCCGCACGCCGGGGCCCCGGGCCGGGGGGCAGGGGGTGGGCTGCGGGGTCCCGGGGGCAGTGGGGCTGCTGGACCCAGCTGGGGGGTCGTTAGCAGCTGCCGGTAATTAGAGCCTCGTCGCTCTGATGGGGCCAGGTGGGGCCCGGACGCCTGGGTCCCCTGGGGGCCGCCGTGGGGTGGGCCGGGGCCACCCGGACGCCTGGGTCCCCTGGGGGCCGCCGTGGGGTGGGCCGGGGCCGCCCGGACGCCTGGGTCCCCTGGGGGCCGCCGTGGGGTGGGCCGGGGCCGCCCGGACGCCTGGGTCCCCTGGGGGCCGCCGTGGGGTGGGCCGGGGCCGCCCGGACGCCTGGGTCCCCTGGGGGCCGCCGTGGGGTGGGCCGGGGCCGCCCGGACGCCTGGGTCCCCTGGGGGCCGCCGTGGGGTGGGCCGGGGCTGCCTGGATGCCTGGGTCCCCTGGGGGCCGCCGTGGGGTGGGCCGGGGCCGCCCGGACGCCTGGGTCCCCTGGGGGCCGCCGTGGGGTGGGCCGGGGCCGCCCGGACGCCTGGGGGCTGCCTGGACGCCTGGGTCCCTAGGGAGCCGCCCGGACGCCTGGGTCCCCTGGGGGCTGCCTGGACTCCTGGGTCCCTAGGGAGCCGCCCGGACGCCTGGGCCCTCACCTCCTCCTGGGTCTTGATCAGGACGCTCGTCCTCTGGGTCTCGAGGGAGACGAACTGAGCGGGGACCCGGGCCCGGCCCAGCAGCTCGGCCTCTGCGGGCAGGCGGTCAGCGTCCCGGACGCCTGGGTCCCCCGGACGCCTGGGTCCCCAAGGAGCACCCGGACGCCTGGGTCCCCGGGCTGGGCGCCCAGACGCCTGGGTCCCCGGACGCCTGGGTCCCCAAGGAGCACCCGGACGCCTGGGTCCGCTGGACGCCTGGGTCCCCGGGGTGGGCGCCTGGACGCCTGGGTCCCCGGACGCCTGGGTCCCCAAGGAGCACCCGGACGCCTGGGTCCCCCGGACGCCTGGGTCCCCGGGCTGGGCGCCCAGACGCCTGGGTCCCCGGACGCCTGGGTCCCCAAGGAGCACCCGGACGCCTGGGTCCGCTGGACGCCTGGGTCCCCGGGGTGGGCGCCCGGACGCCTGGGTCCCCGGACGCCTGGGTCCCCAAGGAGCACCCGGACGCCTGGGTCCCCCGGACGCCTGGGTCCCCAAGGAGCACCCGGACGCCTGGGTCCCCCGGACGCCTGGGTCCTTACCCTGCTCTTTGCAGGTCGTTCCCAGCGGCATCTTCAGGGCCCGGTTGGCGTCTTCGGTGCAGGGGAGACAAATGCGCCTGCGGCGGGGGGGGGGGGGTGTCAGGGCCGAGGAGCCCCCCGCTGCCCCCCCGCTGCCCCCCGCTGCCCCCCCGGCCCCACCTGGGCGTCCCGGCCGGCCCCACGTCTCGCTCCAGCTCCACCAGCGCCACGTCGTAGTCGTAAAACTCGGGGATGCCGCGGGCGACCCCGGCCCGCACGTCGTAGCCCTCGTGCTGCAGCCAGCGCCTGATGGGCACCCACTCGCCCCCCCCTGCCCGCCCCGTCAGCCGGACGCCTGGGCCCCCGGACACCCGGGCCCCCTGGGGGACAGCGGGGCACGCGGGGAGGCACCGGGGCGCCCGGACGCCTGGGTCCTCGGGGGACGCAGCGTTGGGCCCGTCCCACCCGGACGCCTGGGTCCCCCGGGGAGGGGGGTGCGGGGCGGGGGTCCCCGGACGCCTGGGTCCCCGCGCGGGGCGGCCGTACCCACGTCCACGGTCCAGGTGTCGGTGCTCTCCACGCCGGTGAAGCAGTGAGCGGCCGTCAGCACCCAGCGGCGGGCGACCAGGGACCCGCTGCAGGTCTGCCCCACGCCGGCCTGCGCCCAGCCCGTCAGCCCCGGACGCCTGGGCCCCGGGGGCAGGTTCCCCCCGGACGCCTGGGCCCCCACAGGGCTGGTTCCCCCGCCTCCGGCCCCGGACGCCTGGGTTCTCCGTCCCGCCCGCCCCCTCGGGCGCCGCCGCGGGGGACCCAGGCGTCCGGGCGAGGGCTCACCCGCAGGACGACGTGCCAGGGGTTCTGCTGGGGGCCGGTGGCGCTGGCCGAGGCGTTGGCGAGTCCGCAGATGTCGCCCAGCTCGGCGCCCTCCAGCACGTTCTCCAGCGCCAGCCGCAGGGCCGCCGTGTCCGCCAGCTTGAAGGCGTGCGTCTCGCCCGGCTTCTTGGAGGCGATGGCGTCCAGGTCGAGCCAGTCCACCTCCATGGCCCCCACGCCGAAGGCGTAGACGTCTGCGGGGGCAGAGCGGTCGGTGCCGGGAGGCCACGGCAGGCTTCAAACAGGGCTTGGGGCACCTAGAACGGGGCTTGGGGCACCTAGAACGGGGCTTGAAGCACCTAGAACGGGGCTTGGGGCACCTAGAACGGGGCTCGGGGCACCTAGGAACAGTTCAGGGCACCCAAAAGAGGGCTTGGGGCACCTACAGTGGGGTTTGGGGCACCTAGGATAGGATTTGGGGCACCTAGATGAGGGTTGGGGGTGTCGGAAAGGGGTTTGGGGCACCTAGAACACGGTTGGGGGAGCTAGAACAGGGCTTGGGCACCTAGGTTGGAGTCTGGGGCACCTAGATGAAGGTCTGGGGCACCTAGGACGGGGCTTGGGGCACCTAGAAGCAGCGCAGATGCACCTAGAACGCGTCCCGAGGAAGGGGTCTGCGGTGGGGCCGGGATCCCCCGCGCCGCCCCCACCCGGGGGGTGTTCGGGGCCCGGCGGAGCCTGGGGGCAGGATTCGACCCCGGGGGGCGGGGGGGGCCGGGGCGGTGGCCGCGAGGGCAGGAGAGGCCCCGGCGGGGGCGGCCGCCCGGGCCAGCGATGGCGCAAGAAAAGCAAACAGCGGCGGGGGCGGGCCGGGGCCGGGAGAACGCCGGGGTCAGGGCCGGGGGCCGGCCACAGGGGCCGGGGGGGCCACGAGGGGGCATTGGGACGGCCCCGGGCCGGAGCGGCCTGAAGGACGGGCTGGCGGCTCCCGAACGGCCAAGGCGGGTTGCGGCGCCTAGAACCGGCCGTTCGGGGAGCCGACGCCTCCCCGGAGGCAGCTAAAAGCGCCCCGGAGGAGCCTAGGCCTGCCCCGGAGACCAGCCCTGGAGGGGCTCAAACCACCCTCGGGGCGCCTAGAGCGGCCTTGGAGCACCTGGAACCCCCCGGGAGGTTGCTAAAACCAGCCTCGAAGCGGCCTGACCAGGCCTTGAGGTCGCCAACCCCCCACCGAAGTAGCTAAAACCAAGCTCCAGGCACCTAAAACGGCCCCGAGGTAGCGACGCCACCCTTGAAGCACCCAGAACCGGCCTTCGGGCACCTAGAACCACCCTGGAGACGGCTAAAACCGCCCTTCGGGCACCCCGAACTGTCCTCGAGGTTGCTAACGCCACCTTCGGAGTAGCAAAAAGCAACCTCGAGGCGCCTAGGAGCAGCTTTGGGGTAACTGGAACCACAGTCCCAACACCTAGAATCCGCCCTGAGGCACCTAGAGCCGCCCCAAGCACCTCACGGCAGCCCAGAGGCTCCTAGAGCTGCCTGAGGCTGCTTGAAGCGTTTCTGAGAGCTGGAATCAGCCTTGAGGCACCTAGAACTTGCCCCAGGTCACCTAAAACTGGCCTTGAGGTGCCTAGAACCGCCCCAGAGGCTGCTAAACCCCCCTGGGGGCGCCTGGAGCCGGCTGGGGGCACCCACCCAGGTAGTCCGCCCGGTCCGGCTTGATCTCCAGGACATCTTCGATCTTGGCCACGGCGTCACTGGGGTGTCCCCCCACGTTGAACTTGCCTGCGGGGCCAGGAGCGGGGCATGAGCGCAGGGCCCGGCCGGCGCCCGGGGCGCCCCGGCGGGTCCTCACCGTCCGTCAGCAGGAGGACGGCGTGCCGGACGCTCCTCCAGGCCTCGGGCTGGCCCTGCTGCGCCGCCCGCTCCCGCTGGAAGAGGATCATGTGGTAGACCTCCATGAGCGCCCCGTGGATGTTGGTCCCCGTCGCATCCCCGTGATCTGCCGGGCGAGAGGCAGAGCCGCCAGGTCCGGGCGGGCTGGGGACCGCCGGCGCGGGGCCGGGGACCCCGGCGCGGCCTCGGGGCGCCCGACCTGCCGGTGACCGACCTCCGAACTTCATGGCTTCCACCTTGCTGAGGACCTCGTCGGCGTCGCTGGCCTCGTCGTGGGTCGTGGAGACGATGACCCGGGCCTGGCTGGCGTAGGAGATGACGGCGAAGCTGACGGGCACCTCAAAGCTGCTGATCTGGAAGGGGCGGGAGCGGGACAGCATGAGGACGAGGGTGACGGCGCCGGCGCCGGCACCCTTGGACGCCCCTTCGGGCACTCAGCGTCGCCTGAGGGGCGCTGAGGTACCTAGAACTGCCCCCACCTGGGTGCCTCGAGGCACCCAGGACCCGCTTTGGGGCATGGAGAGCCCGTTTTGGGGCACCTAGAGCTCACCTGGAGCACCTAGAGTCCACGTTGAGGCACCTAGAACCCGTTTTGCGCCACCCCAGACCCTTTTCAAGCGCTTACACCCCACGGCGGGGTACCTAGCACCCACGTCCGGGCACTCGTCTCTCCCCTTGGCATACCTGGAACCCGCCTGAGGCACCCAGACCCGGCACTGAGGCACCCAGAGCCCACCCAGGGCAGCTGGATCCCGCCCTGGGCCACGCGGCTCCCCCGTGGAGGCACCTAGAACGCCGTTGGGGCACCTAGAACGCCGCCGGGGCGCCCGGGCCCGCTCACCCGGTCCACCACGGCGGCCACGCAGTCCTTGAAGACGCGGAAGTTGCTCTCGTTGACGCTCTTGGAGGCGTCGATCAGGAAGTAGACGTGCAGGGAGCCGGTGCGGCTGAGCACGATGCGGCGGCCCAGGGACTCATCTGCGGCCGGCCGTCACCGGGGCGCCCCGGGCGCCCGGGTCCCCCGGATCCCCCCCGGACGCCGGGGTCCCCCCAGCTGCCCCCGGACGCCTGGGTCCCCCAGATCCCCCCCGGACGCCGGGGCCCCCCCAGCTGCCCCCGGACGCCTGGGTCCCCCAGATCCCCCCCGGACGCCGGGGCCCCCCCCAGCTGCCCCTGGATGCCTGGGTCCCCCCCAGACACCTGGGTCCCCCTGGACGCCTGGGTCCCTCCAGACGCTTGGGTCCCCCAGATCCCCCCCGGACGCCGGGGCCCCCCCCAGCTGCCCCTGGATGCCTGGGTCCCCCCCAGACACCTGGGTCCCCCTGGACGCCTGGGTCCCTCCAGACGCCTGGGTCCCCCGGATCCCCCCCGGACGCCGGGGCCCCCCCAGCTGCCCCCGGACGCCTGGGTCCCCCGGATCCCCCCCGGACGCCGGGGCCCCCCCCAGCTGCCCCCGGACGCCTGGGTCCCCCCCAGACACCTGGGTCCCCCTGGACGCCTGGGTCCCTCCAGACGCCTGGGTCCCCCGGATCCCCCCCGGACGCCGGGGCCCCCCCCCAGCTGCCCCCGGACGCCTGGGTCCCCCGGATCCCCCCCGGACGCCGGGGTCCCCCCAGCTGCCCCCGGACGCCTGGGTCCCCCGGATCCCCCCCGGACGCCGGGGCCCCCCCAGCTACCCCCGGACGCCTGGGTCCCCCGGATCCCCCCCGGACGCCGGGGCCCCCCCCAGCTGCCCCCGGACGCCTGGGTCCCCCCCAGACACCTGGGTCCCCCTGGACGCCTGGGTCCCTCCAGACGCCTGGGTCCCCCGGATCCCCCCCGGACGCCGGGGCCCCCCCTGCTACCCCCGGACGCCTGGGTCCCCCGGATCCCCCCCGGACGCCGGGGCCCCCCCCAGCTGCCCCTGGATGCCTGGGTCCCCCCCAGACACCTGGGTCCCCCTGGACGCCTGGGTCCCTCCAGACGCTTGGGTCCCCCAGATCCCCCCCGGACGCTGGGGCCCCCCCCCAGCTGCCCCCGGACGCCTGGGTCCCCCCCAGACACCTGGGTCCCCCTGGACGCCTGGGTCCCTCCAGACGCTTGGGTCCCCCGGATCCCCCCCGGACGCCGGGGCCCCCCCCAGCTACCCCCAGACACCTGGGTCCCCCGGATTCCCCCCGGACGCCGGGGCCCCCCCAGCTGCCCCCGGACGCCTGGGTCCCCCCGGACGCCGGGGTCCCGGCGGCTCCCACCTCTCTCGGCGCCGGCGCCCGCCAGCCCCAGGACGCCGGAGAGGGACGTGCCGAAGCCGTCGCGGACGTCCTCGGGCAGGTCGAAGGAGAAGGGGTCTGCGGGGAGGCGGCGGGGGGCGGCGGGGGGCGTCAGGGGGGCAGGGGGACGGGGCGATGTTCGGGGAGCCAGGGACGCCTGGGGGCATGTCGGGAGCCATGGGGCGGTTCGGGGTGCAGCGTGGGGGACGTGGGTGGGCTCGGGGTGCAACGTGGGGGGTTCGGGGTGCAGTGTGGGGGGTGTGGGCGGGTTCGGGGTGCAGTGTGGGGGGTTCGGGGTGCAGCGTGGGGGACGTGGGGGGTTCGGGGTGCAGTGTGGGGGGATTCGGGCAGGTTCGGGGTGCAGTGTGGAGGGTTCAGGGTGCAGCGTGGGGGGTTCGGGGCGGGTTCGAGGTGCAGCGTGGGGTTCGGGGTGCAGTGTGGGGGACGTGGGGGGTTCAGGGTGCAGTGTGGGGGGTTCAGTGTGCAGTGTGGGGGACGTGGGGGTTCGGGGTGCAGTGTGGGGGGATTCGGGCGGTCCGGGGGGATTCGGGAGGCTGGAGGTGCAGCGGGGGGGGTTCGGGGCGGGCTGGGGGTGCAGCGTGGGGGGTTCGGGGCGGGCTGGAGGTGCAGCGGGGGGGACGTGGGGGTTCGGGGTGCAGCGTGGGGGGTTCGGGGCGGGTTCGAGGTGCAGCGTGGGGTTCGGGGTGCAGTGTGGGGGACGTGGGGGGTTCGGGGTGCAGTGTGGGGGGTTCAGTGTGCAGTGTGGGGGACGTGGGGGTTCGGGGTGCAGTGTGGGGGGATTCGGGCGGTCCGGGGGGATTCGGGAGGCTGGAGGTGCAGCGGGGGGGGTTCGGGGCGGGCTGGGGGTGCAGCGGGGGGGGTTCGGGGCGGGCTGGAGGTGCAGCGGGGGGGACGTGGGGGGTTCGGGGTGCAGCGTGGGGGGTTCGGGGTGCAGTGTGGGGGACGTGGGGGGTTCGGGGTGCAGCGTGGGGGGTTCGGGGCGGGTTCGGGGGGATTCGGGAGGCTGGAGGTGCAGCGGGGGGGGTTCGGGGTGGGTTCGGGGTGCAGCGTGGGGCTCGGGGTGCAGTGTGGGGGGATTCAGGCAGGTTCGGGGTGCAGTGTGGGGGGTTCGAGGTGCAGTGTGGGGGGTGTGGGCAGGTTCGGGGGGATTCGGGCAATCCGGGGGGATTCGGGAGGCTGGAGGTGCAGTGGGGGGGGTTCGGGGGGGGTTCAGGGTGCAGTGGGGGGGGTTCGGGGTGCAGTGTGGGGGGATTCGGGCATGTTCGGGGGGATTCGGGAGGCTGGAGGTGCAGCGTGGGGTGGTTTGGGGTGGGTTCGGGGTGCAGCGTGGGGCTCGGGGTGCAGTGTGGGGGGTTCAGGGTGCAGTGTGGGGGGATTCGGGCGATCCGGGGGCATTCGGGAGGCTGGAGGTGCAGCGGGGGGGGTTCGGGGTGCAGTGTGGGGGACGTGGGGGGTTCGAGGTGCAGCGTGGGGGGTTCGGGGTGCAGCGTGGGGGGTTCGGGGTGCAGCGTGGGGGGTTCGGGCGATCCGGGGGGATTCGGGAGGCTGGAGGTGCAGCGTGGGGGGCTCGGGGCGGGTTCGAGGTGCAGCGTGGGGGGTTCGGGGTGCAGCGTGGGGGGATTCGGGGTGCAGCATGGGGGGATTCGGGGTGCAGCGTGGGGGGATTCGGGCGATCCGGGGGCATTCGGGAGGCCGGAGGTGCAGCGGGGGGGTTCGGGGCGGGTTCGGGGTGCAGCGTGGGGGGATTCGGGCGGTCCGGGGGGATTCGGGAGGCTGGGGGTGCAGCGGGGGGGTTGGGGGCGGGCTGGGGGTGCAGCGGGGGGGTTCGGGGGCGGGCTGGGGGTGCAGCGTGGCGGGTTGGGGGCGCGGGGGGCGCGGGGGGCGCACTCACGGCGGCAGGAGGCCTCGGCGCCCGACCACTCGCCCGAGGGGAGGCAGCGGCGCCGGCCGGAGCCCACCAGCAGCAGCCCCGGGCCGCAGCGCAGCTCCACCTCGGCCCCCCGCTGGCGCCCGGCGCCCGTCGCCACCGCCCCGGGGGGCACCGCCGGCGGGGGGCAGTGCCCCACTGCCGGCCCGCGTCACGCCGGCCCACAGCCGCCCCGCGCCGCCCCGCGCCAGCCCCACGCCACGCCGTTCAACCCCGCACCAGCCCCACGCTGCCCCATGCAACCCCATGCAACCCCATACAACCCCACGCCAGCCCCACGCCGCCCCACGCAACCCCACACCACCCCACGCTAGCCCCACACCACGCCATGCAACCCCACGCCAGCCCCACGCCTGCCCCACGCCAGCCCATGCAACCCCATGCAACCCCGCACCGCCCCACACCAGCCCATGCAACCCCACACCACGCCATGCAACCCCAAACCAGCCCCACGCCTGCCCCACACCAGCCCCACACCACGCCATGCAACCCCACACCAGCCCCACGCCATCCCATGCAACCCCGCGCCGCCCCACGCCAGCCCATGCAACCCCACGCCGCCCCACACCGCCCCATGCAACCCTGCGCCAGCCCCACGCCTGCCCCACACCAGTCCATGCAACCCCATGCAACCCCATGCAACCCCACACCGCCCCACACCAGCCCATGCAACCCCACACCACGCCATGCAACCCCACACCAGCCCCACACCTGCCCCACACCAGCCCCACACCACCCCATGCAACCCCGCACCAGCCCCATGCCATCCCATGCAACCCCGCGCCGCCCCACGCCAGCCCATGCAACCCCATGCAACCCCACACCACCCCACACCACCCCATGCAGCCCCATGCAACCCCACACCAGCCCCACACCACGCCATGCAACCCCACACCAGCCCCACGCCTGCCCCACGCCACCCCACGCAACCCCACACCAGCCCCACACCAGCCCCACGCCACCCCATGCAACCCCACACCACCCCACACCAGCCCCACGCCACCCCATGCAACCCCACACCGGTCCCACACCAGCCCCACGCCACCCCATGCAACCCCACACCACCCCACACCAGCCCCCACACCACCCCACACCACCCCACACCAGCCCCACACCAGCCCACGCCACCCCACACCAGCCCCACGCCACCCCACACCGTCCCACACCAGCCCCACGCCACCCCACACCGGCCCCACGCGGGCTTGGGAGGGGCTGGGGCCAGGGAGGGGGATCTCTGGGGGGATTTGGGGTCTCTGAGGGGGACTTGGGGGTCCCAGGATGGCATTTGAAGCCTCCAGGGGCCATTTGGGGTCCCTGGGGTCAGTTTTGGGGCTCCCGGGTGGGATTTGGGGCTCCCCAGGGGGGATGTGGGGGTCCCAGGGGGTATTTGGGGTCCCCAGGGTCAGATTTGGGGCTCCCCGGGTGGGACGTGGGGTCCCCAGCATTGGATTCGGGGTCCCTGGGGTCAGATTTGGGGTCCCCGGGTGGGACGTGGGGTCCCCAGCGTTGGATTCGGGGTCCCTGGGGTCAGATTTGGGGTCCCCGGGTGGGACGTGGGGTCCCCAGCGTTGGATTCGGGGTCCCTGGGGTCAGATTTGGGGTCCCCGGGTGGGACGTGGGGTCCCCAGCGTTGGATTCGGGGTCCCTGGGGTCAGATTTGGGGTCCCTGGGTGGGACGTGGGGTCCCCAGCGTTGGATTCGGGGTCCCTGGGGTCAGATTCGGGGTCCCTGGGTGGGACGTGGGGTCCCCAGGGTCGGATTTGGGGTCCCTGGGGTCAGATTCGGGGTCCCTGGGTGGGACGTGGGGTCCCCAGGGTCGGATTTGGGGTCCCTGGGGTCAGATTCGGGACTCCCCGGGTGGGACGTGGGGGTCCCAGGGGGTATTTGGGGTCCCCGGGTCAGTTTAGGGGTGCCCGGGTGGGATCAGGGTCCCGGGGGTCGGATTCGGGACTCCCCGGGTGGGACATGGGGGTCCCAGGGGGTATTTGGGGTCCCCGGGTCAGTTTAGGGGTGCCCGGGTGGGATCAGGGTCCCGGGGGTCAGATTCGGGACTCCCCGGGTGGGACGTGGGGGTCCCAGGGGGTATTTGGGGTCCCCGGGTGGGATCAGGGTCCCGGGGGTCAGATTCGGGACTCCGCGGGTGGGACGTGGGGGTCCCAGGGGGTATTTGGGGTCCCCGGGTCAGTTTAGGGGTGCCCGAGTGGGATCAGGGTCCCGGGGGTCAGATTCGGGGCTCCCCGGGTGGGACGTGGGGGTCCCAGGGGGTATTTGGGGTCCCCGGGTCAGTTTAGGGGTGCCCGGGTGGGATCAGGGTCCCGGGGGTCGGATTCGGGACTCCCCGGGTGGGACGTGGGGGTCCCAGGGGGTATTTGGGGTCCCCGGGTCAGTTTAGGGGTGCCCGGGTGGGATAAGGGTCCCAGGGGTCGGATTCGGGGCTCCGCGGGTGGGACGTGGGGGTCCCAGGGGGTATTTGGGGTCCCCGGGTCAGTTTAGGGGTCCCCGGGTGGGATCAGGGTCCCGGGGGTCAGATTCGGGACTCCTTGGGTGGGACGTGGGGGTCCCAGGGGGTATTTGGGGTCCCCGGGTCAGTTTAGGGGTGCCCGGGTGGGATCAGGGTCCCAGGGGTCGGATTCGGGACTCCCCGAGTGGGACGTGGGGGTCCCAGGGGGTATTTGGGGTCCCCGGGTCAGTTTAGGGGTGCCCGGGTGGGATCAGGGTCCCGGGGGTCAGATTCGGGGCTCCGCGGGTGGGACGTGGGGGTCCCAGGGGGTATTTGGGGTCCCCGGGTCAGTTTAGGGGTGCCCGGGTGGGATCAGGGTCCCGGGGGTCAGATTCGGGACTCCCCGGGTGGGACGTGGGGGTCCCAGGGGGTATTTGGGGTCCCCGGGTGGGATCAGGGTCCCGGGGGTCGGATTCGGGACTCCCCGGGTGGGACGTGGGGGTCCCAGGGGGTATTTGGGGTCCCCGGGTCAGTTTAGGGGTGCCCGGGTGGGATCAGGGTCCCGGGGGTCAGATTCGGGGCTCCCCGGGTGGGACGTGGGGGTCCCAGGGGGTATTTGGGGTCCCCGGGTCAGTTTAGGGGTGCCCGGGTGGGATCAGGGTCCCGGGGGTCGGATTCGGGACTCCCCGGGTGGGACGTGGGGGTCCCAGGGGGTATTTGGGGTCCCCGGGTCAGTTTAGGGGTGCCCGGGTGGGATCAGGGTCCCGGGGGTCGGATTCGGGACTCCCCGGGTGGGACGTGGGGGTCCCAG
>NW_027182722.1:0-38334 GCF_040807025.1 Struthio camelus
GAGGGAGTCGAGGGCGGGCCGGTCGGTCGGCGTGAGTTAAGGCGGGGCCGGTCGGCGGGTCCGAGGGAGTCGAGGCGGGGCCGGTCGGCGGGTCCGAGGGAGTCGAGGCGGGGCCGGTCGGTCGGCGTGAGTTAAGGCGGGGGCCGGTCGGCGGGTCCGAGGGAGTCGAGGCGGGGCCGGTCGGCGGGTCCGAGGGAGTCGAGGCGGGGCCGGTGGGTCGGCGCGAGTCGAGGCGGGGGCCGGTCGGCGGGTGCGAGGGAGTCGAGGCGGGGCCGGTCGGCGGGTGCCGAGGGAGTCGAGGCGGGGCCGGTCGGCGGGTCCGAGGGAGTCGAGGCGGGCCGGTCGGCGGGTCCGAGGGAGTCGAGGCGGGGCCGGTCGGCGGGTCCGAGGGAGTCGAGGCGGGGCCGGTCGGCGGGTCCGAGGGAGTCGAGGCGGGGCCGGTGGGTCGGCGCGAGTCGAGGCGGGGGCCGGTCGGCGGGTCCGAGGGAGTCGAGGCGGGGCCGGTCGGCGGGTCCGGAGGGAGTCGAGGCGGGGCCGGTGGGTCGGCGCGAGTCGAGGCGGGGCCGGTCGGCGGGTGCGAGGGAGTCGAGGCGGGGCCGGTCGGCGGGTGCGAGGGAGTCGAGGCGGGGCCGGTCGGCGGGTGCGAGGGAGTCGAGGCGGGGCCGGTCGGCGGGTGCGAGGGAGTCGAGGCGGGGCCGGTCGGCGGGTCCGAGGGAGTCGAGGCGGGGCCGGTCGGCGGGTCCGAGGGAGTCGAGGCGGGGCCGGTCGGCGGGTCCGAGGGAGTCGAGGCGGGGCCGGTCGGCGGGTCCGAGGGAGTCGAGGCGGGGCCGGTCGGCGGGTGCGAGGGAGTCGAGGCGGGGCCGGTGGGTCGGCGCGAGTCGAGGCGGGGCCGGTCGGCGGGTGCGAGGGAGTCGAGGCGGGGCCGGTCGGCGGGTGCGAGGGAGTCGAGGCGGGGCCGGTGGGTCGGCGCGAGTCGAGGCGGGGCCGGTCGGCGGGTGCGAGGGAGTCGAGGCGGGGCCGGTCGGCGGGTGCGAGGGAGTCGAGGCGGGGCCGGTCGGCGGGTGCGAGGGAGTCGAGGCGGGGCCGGTCGGCGGGTGCGAGGGAGTCGAGGCGGGGCCGGTCGGCGGGTCCGAGGGAGTCGAGGCGGGGCCCGTCGGCGGGTGCGAGGGAGTCGAGGCGGGGCCGGTCGGCGGGTGCGAGGGAGTCGAGGCGGGGCCGGTGGGCGGGTGCGAGGGAGTCGAGGCGGGGCCGGTGGGCGGGTGCGAGGGAGTCGAGGCGGGGCCGGTCGGCGGGTGCGAGGGAGTCGAGGCGGGGCCGGTCGGCGGGTGCGAGGGAGTCGAGGCGGGGCCGGTCGGCGGGTGCGAGGGAGTCGAGGCGGGGCCGGTCGGCGGGTGCGAGGGAGTCGAGGCGGGGCCGGTCGGCGGGTGCGAGGGAGTCGAGGCGGGGCCGGTCGGCGGGTGCGAGGGAGTCGAGGCGGGGCCGGTCGGCGGGTGCGAGGGAGTCGAGGCGGGGCCGGTCGGCGGGTCCGAGGGAGTCGAGGCGGGGCCGGTCGGCGGGCGCGAGGGAGTCGAGGCGGGGCCGGTCGGCGGGTCGGCGCGAGTCGAGGCGGGGCCGGTCGGCGGGTCCGAGGGAGTCGAGGCGGGGCCGGTCGGCGGGTCCGAGGGAGTCGAGGCGGGGCCGGTGGGTCGGCGCGAGTCGAGGCGGGGCCGGTCGGCGGGTGCGAGGGAGTCGAGGCGGGCCGGTGGGTCGGAGTGAGTCGAGGCGGGCCGGTTGGCGGGTGCGAGGGAGTCGAGGCGGGGCGGTCGGTCGGCGTGAGTTAAGGCGGGGCCGGTCGGCGGGTGCGAGGGAGTCGAGGCGGGGCCGGTCGGCGGGTGCGAGGGAGTCGAGGCGGGGCCGGTCGGCGGGTGCGAGGGAGTCGAGGCGGGGCCGGTCGGCGGGTGCGAGGGAGTCGAGGCGGGGCCGGTCGGCGGGTGCGAGGGAGTCGAGGCGGGGCCGGTGGGTCGGCGCGAGTCGAGGCGGGGCCGGTCGGCGGGTGCGAGGGAGTCGAGGCGGGGCCGGTCGGCGGGTGCGAGGGAGTCGAGGCGGGGCCGGTCGGCGGGTGCGAGGGAGTCGAGGCGGGGCCGGTCGGCGGGTGCGAGGGAGTCGAGGCGGGGCCGGTCGGCGGGTGCGAGGGAGTCGAGGCGGGGCCGGTCGGCGGGTGCGAGGGAGTCGAGGCGGGGCCGGTCGGCGGGTCCGAGGGAGTCGAGGCGGGGCCGGTGGGTCGGCGCGAGTCGAGGCGGGGCCGGTCGGCGGGTGCGAGGGAGTCGAGGCGGGGCCGGTGGGTCGGCGCGAGTCGAGGCGGGGCCGGTCGGCGGGTGCGAGGGAGTCGAGGCGGGGCCGGTCGGCGGGTGCGAGGGAGTCGAGGCGGGCCGGTGGGTCGGAGTGAGTCGAGGCGGGCCCGGTCGGCGGGTGCGAGGGAGTCGAGGCGGGCCCGGTCGGCGGGTGCGAGGGAGTCGAGGCGGGCCCGGTCGGCGGGTGCGAGGGAGTCGAGGCGGGCCCGGTCGGCGGGTGCGAGGGAGTCGAGGCGGGCCCGGTCGGCGGGTGCGAGGGAGTCGAGGCGGGCCCGGTCGGCGGGTGCGAGGGAGTCGAGGCGGGGCCGGTCGGCGGGTGCGAGGGAGTCGAGGCGGGGCCGGTCGGCGGGTGCGAGGGAGTCGAGGCGGGGCCGGTCGGCGGGTGCGAGGGAGTCGAGGCGGGGCCGGTCGGCGGGTGCGAGGGAGTCGAGGCGGGGCCGGTCGGCGGGTGCGAGGGAGTCGAGGCGGGGCCGGTCGGCGGGTGCGAGGGAGTCGAGGCGGGGCCGGTCGGCGGGTCCGAGTGAGTCGAGGCGGGGCCGGTCGGCGGGTCCGAGTGAGTCGAGGCGGGGCCGGTGGGTCGGCGCGAGTCGAGGCGGGGCCGGTCGGCGGGTGCGAGGGAGTCGAGGCGGGGCCGGTCGGCGGGTGCGAGGGAGTCGAGGCGGGGCCGGTGGGTCGGCGCGAGTCGAGGCGGGGCCGGTCGGCGGGTGCGAGGGAGTCGAGGCGGGGCCGGTCGGCGGGTCCGAGGCAGTCGAGGCGGGGCCGGTGGGTCGGCGCGAGTCGAGGCGGGGCCGGTCGGCGGGTGCGAGGGAGTCGAGGCGGGGCCGGTCGGCGGGTGCGAGGGAGTCGAGGCGGGGCCGGTCGGCGGGTGCGAGGGAGTCGAGGCGGGGCCGGTGGGTCGGCGCGAGTCGAGGCGGGGCCGGTCGGCGGGTCCGAGTGAGTCGAGGCGGGGCCGGTCGGCGGGTCCGAGGCAGTCGAGGCGGGGCCGGTGGGTCGGCGCGAGTCGAGGCGGGGCCGGTCGGCGGGTGCGAGGGAGTCGAGGCGGGGCCGGTCGGCGGGTGCGAGGGAGTCGAGGCGGGGCCGGTGGGTCGGCGCGAGTCGAGGCGGGGCCGGTCGGCGGGTGCGAGGGAGTCGAGGCGGGGCCGGTCGGCGGGTGCGAGGGAGTCGAGGCGGGGCCGGTCGGCGGGTGCGAGGGAGTCGAGGCGGGGCCGGTCGGCGGGTGCGAGGGAGTCGAGGCGGGGCCGGTCGGCGCGAGTCGAGGCGGGGCCGGTCGGCGGGTGCGAGGGAGTCGAGGCGGGGCCGGTCGGCGGGTGCGAGGGAGTCGAGGCGGGGCCGGTCGGCGGGTGCGAGGGAGTCGAGGCGGGGCCGGTCGGCGGGTGCGAGGGAGTCGAGGCGGGGCCGGTCGGCGGGTGCGAGGGGAGTCGAGGCGGGGCCGGTCGGCGGGTGCGAGGGAGTCGAGGCGGGGCCGGTCGGCGGGTGCGAGGGAGTCGAGGCGGGGCCGGTCGGCGGGTGCGAGGGAGTCGAGGCGGGGCCGGTCGGCGGGTGCGAGGGAGTCGAGGCGGGGCCGGTCGGCGGGTGCGAGGGAGTCGAGGCGGGGCCGGTGGGTCGGCGCGAGTCGAGGCGGGGCCGGTCGGCGGGTGCGAGGGAGTCGAGGCGGGGCCGGTCGGCGGGTGCGAGGGAGTCGAGGCGGGGCCGGTCGGCGGGTGCGAGGGAGTCGAGGCGGGGCCGGTCGGCGGGTGCGAGGGAGTCGAGGCGGGGCCGGTCGGCGGGTGCGAGGGAGTCGAGGCGGGGCCGGTCGGCGGGTGCGAGGGAGTCGAGGCGGGGCCGGTCGGCGGGTGCGAGGGAGTCGAGGCGGGGCCAGTCGGCGGGTGCGAGGGAGTCGAGGCGGGGCCGGTCGGCGGGTGCGAGGGAGTCGAGGCGGGGCCGGTCGGCGGGTGCGAGGGAGTCGAGGCGGGGCCGGTCGGCGGGTGCGAGGGAGTCGAGGCGGGGCCGGTCGGCGGGTGCGAGGGAGTCGAGGCGGGGCCGGTCGGCGGGTGCGAGGGAGTCGAGGCGGGCCGGTCGGCGGGTCCGAGGGAGTCGAGGCGGGCCGGTCGGCGGGTCCGAGGGAGTCGAGGCGGGCCGGTCGGCGGGTCCGAGGGAGTCGAGGCGGGGCCGGTCGGCGGGTGCGAGGGAGTCGAGGCGGGGCCGGTGGGTCGGCGCGAGTCGAGGCGGGGCCGGTCGGCGGGTCCGAGTGAGTCGAGGCGGGGCCGGTCGGCGGGTCCGAGGCAGTCGAGGCGGGGCCGGTGGGTCGGCGCGAGTCGAGGCGGGGCCGGTCGGCGGGTGCGAGGGAGTCGAGGCGGGGCCGGTCGGCGGGTGCGAGGGAGTCGAGGCGGGGCCGGTGGGTCGGCGCGAGTCGAGGCGGGGCCGGTCGGCGGGTCCGAGTGAGTCGAGGCGGGGCCGGTCGGCGGGTCCGAGGGAGTCGAGGCGGGGCCGGTGGGTCGGCGCGAGTCGAGGCGGGGCCGGTCGGCGGGTGCGAGGGAGTCGAGGCGGGGCCGGTCGGCGGGTGCGAGGGAGTCGAGGCGGGGCCGGTCGGCGGGTGCGAGGGAGTCGAGGCGGGGCCGGTCGGCGGGTGCGAGGGAGTCGAGGCGGGGCCGGTCGGCGGGTCCGAGGGAGTCGAGGCGGGGCCGGTCGGCGGGTGCGAGGGAGTCGAGGCGGGGCCGGTGGGTCGGCGCGAGTCGAGGCGGGGCCGGTCGGCGGGTCCGAGTGAGTCGAGGCGGGGCCGGTCGGCGGGTCCGAGGCAGTCGAGGCGGGGCCGGTCGGCGGGTCCGAGGCAGTCGAGGCGGGCCGGTCGGCGGGTCCGAGGCAGTCGAGGCGGGGCCGGTCGGCGGGTGCGAGGGAGTCGAGGCGGGGCCGGTGGGTCGGCGCGAGTCGAGGCGGGGCCGGTCGGCGGGTCCGAGTGAGTCGAGGCGGGGCCGGTCGGCGGGTCCGAGGCAGTCGAGGCGGGGCCGGTGGGTCGGCGCGAGTCGAGGCGGGGCCGGTCGGCGGGTGCGAGGGAGTCGAGGCGGGGGCCGGTCGGCGGGTGCGAGGGAGTCGAGGCGGGGCCGGTGGGTCGGCGCGAGTCGAGGCGGGGCCGGTCGGCGGGTCCGAGTGAGTCGAGGCGGGGCCGGTCGGCGGGTCCGAGGCAGTCGAGGCGGGGCCGGTGGGCGGGTCCGAGGCAGTCGAGGCGGGGCCGGTGGGTCGGCGCGAGTCGAGGCGGGGCCGGTCGGCGGGTGCGAGGGAGTCGAGGCGGGGCCGGTCGGCGGGTGCGAGTGAGTCGAGGCGGGGCCGGTCGGCGGGTGCGAGGGAGTCGAGGCGGGGCCGGTCGGCGGGTGCGAGGGAGTCGAGGCGGGGCCGGTGGGTCGGCGCGAGTCGAGGCGGGGCCGGTCGGCAGGTCCGAGTGAGTCGAGGCGGGGCCGGTCGGCGGGTCCGAGGCAGTCGAGGCGGGGCCGGTGGGTCGGCGCGAGTCGAGGCGGGGCCGGTCGGCGGGGTGCGAGGGAGTCGAGGCGGGGCCGGTCGGCGGGTGCGAGGGAGTCGAGGCGGGCCGGTCGGCGGGTCCGAGGGAGTCGAGGCGGGCCGGTCGGCGGGTCCGAGGGAGTCGAGGCGGGGCCGGTCGGCGGGTGCGAGGGAGTCGAGGCGGGGCCGGTGGGTCGGCGCGAGTCGAGGCGGGGCCGGTCGGCGGGTGCGAGGGAGTCGAGGCGGGGCCGGTCGGCGGGTGCGAGGGAGTCGAGGCGGGGCCGGTCGGCGGGTGCGAGGGAGTCGAGGCGGGGCCGGTCGGCGGGTGCGAGGGAGTCGAGGCGGGGCCGGTCGGCGGGTGCGAGGGAGTCGAGGCGGGGCCGGTGGGCGGCGCGAGTCGAGGCGGGGCCGGTCGGCGGGTCGGCGCGAGTCGAGGCGGGGCCGGTCGGCGGGTCCGAGGCAGTCGAGGCGGGGCCGGTGGGTCGGCGCGAGTCGAGGCGGGGCCGGTCGGCGGGTGCGAGGGAGTCGAGGCGGGGCCGGTCGGCGGGTGCGAGGGAGTCGAGGCGGGGCCGGTCGGCGGGTCCGAGGCAGTCGAGGCGGGGCCGGTGGGTCGGCGCGAGTCGAGGCGGGGCCGGTCGGCGGGCGCGAGGGAGTCGAGGCGGGGCCGGTCGGCGGGCGCGAGGGAGTCGAGGCGGGGCCGGTCGGCGGGCGCGAGGGAGTCGAGGCGGGGCCGGTCGGCGGGCGCGAGGGAGTCGAGGCGGGGCCGGTCGGCGGGTCGGCGCGAGTCGAGGCGGGGCCGGTCGGCGGGTCGGCGCGAGTCGAGGCGGGGCCGGTCGGCGGGTCCGAGGCAGTCGAGGCGGGGCCGGTGGGTCGGCGCGAGTCGAGGCGGGGCCGGTCGGCGGGTGCGAGGGAGTCGAGGCGGGGCCGGTCGGCGGGTGCGAGGGAGTCGAGGCGGGGCCGGTCGGCGGGTGCGAGGGAGTCGAGGCGGGGCCGGTCGGCGGGTGCGAGGGAGTCGAGGCGGGGCCGGTGGGTCGGCGCGAGTCGAGGCGGGCCGGTGGGTCGGAGTGAGTCAAGGCGGGCCGGTTGGCGGGTCGAATGAGTCGAGGCGGGCCGGTCGGTCGGCGTGAGTTAAGGCGGGTCCGTTGGAGGGTCCGAGTGAGTCGAGGCGGGGCCGGTCGGCGGGTCCGAGGGAGTCGAGGCGGGGCCGGTCGGCGGGTCCGAGGGAGTCGAGGCGGGGCCGGGGTGGGTCGGCGCGAGTCGAGGCGGGGCCGGTCGGCGGGTCGGCGCGAGTCGAGGCGGGGCCGGTCGGCGGGTCCGAGGCAGTCGAGGCGGGGCCGGTGGGTCGGCGCGAGTCGAGGCGGGGCCGGTCGGCGGGTGCGAGGGAGTCGAGGCGGGGCCGGTCGGCGGGTGCGAGGGAGTCGAGGCGGGGCCGGTCGGCGGGTCCGAGGCAGTCGAGGCGGGGCCGGTGGGTCGGCGCGAGTCGAGGCGGGGCCGGTCGGCGGGCGCGAGGGAGTCGAGGCGGGGCCGGTCGGCGGGCGCGAGGGAGTCGAGGCGGGGCCGGTCGGCGGGCGCGAGGGAGTCGAGGCGGGGCCGGTCGGCGGGCGCGAGGGAGTCGAGGCGGGGCCGGTCGGCGGGCGCGAGGGAGTCGAGGCGGGGCCGGTCGGCGGGTCGGCGCGAGTCGAGGCGGGGCCGGTCGGCGGGTCGGCGCGAGTCGAGGCGGGGCCGGTCGGCGGGTCGGCGTGAGTCGAGGCGGGGCCGGTCGGCGGGTCGGCGCGAGTCGAGGCGGGGCCGGTCGGCGGGTCGGCGCGAGTCGAGGCGGGGCCGGTCGGCGGGTCCGAGGCAGTCGAGGCGGGGCCGGTGGGTCGGCGCGAGTCGAGGCGGGGCCGGTCGGCGGGTGCGAGGGAGTCGAGGCGGGGCCGGTCGGCGGGTGCGAGGGAGTCGAGGCGGGGCCGGTCGGCGGGTGCGAGGGAGTCGAGGCGGGGCCGGTCGGCGGGTGCGAGGGAGTCGAGGCGGGGCCGGTGGGTCGGCGCGAGTCGAGGCGGGCCGGTGGGTCGGAGTGAGTCAAGGCGGGCCGGTTGGCGGGTCGAATGAGTCGAGGCGGGCCGGTCGGTCGGCGTGAGTTAAGGCGGGTCCGTTGGAGGGTCCGAGTGAGTCGAGGCGGGGCCGGTCGGCGGGTCCGAGGGAGTCGAGGCGGGGCCGGTCGGCGGGTCCGAGGGAGTCGAGGCGGGGCCGGTCGGCGGGTCCGAGGGAGTCGAGGCGGGGCCGGTGGGTCGGCGCGAGTCGAGGCGGGGCCGGTCGGCGGGTGCGAGGGAGTCGAGGCGGGGCCGGTTGGCGGGTGCGAGGGAGTCGAGGCGGGGCCGGTCGGCGGGTGCGAGGGAGTCGAGGCGGGGCCGGTCGGCGGGTGCGAGGGAGTCGAGGCGGGGCCGGTCGGCGGGTGCGAGGGAGTCGAGGCGGGGCCGGTCGGCGGGTGCGAGGGAGTCGAGGCGGGGCCGGTCGGCGGGTGCGAGGGAGTCGAGGCGGGGTCGGTGGGTCGGCGCGAGTCGAGGCGGGGCCGGTCGGCGGTGCGAGGGAGTCGAGGCGGGGCCGGTCGGCGGGTGCGAGGGAGTCGAGGCGGGGCCGGTCGGCGGGTGCGAGGGAGTCGAGGCGGGGCCGGTCGGCGGGTGCGAGGGAGTCGAGGCGGGGCCGGTCGGCGGGTGCGAGGGAGTCGAGGCGGGGCCGGTGGGTCGGCGCGAGTCGAGGCGGGCCGGTGGGTCGGAGTGAGTCAAGGCGGGCCGGTTGGCGGGTCGAATGAGTCGAGGCGGCCGGTCGGTCGGCGTGAGTTAAGGCGGGTCCGTTGGAGGGTCCGAGTGAGTCGAGGCGGGGCCGGTCGGCGGGTCCGAGGGAGTCGAGGCGGGGCCGGTCGGCGGGTCCGAGGGAGTCGAGGCGGGGCCGGTGGGTCGGCGCGAGTCGAGGCGGGGCCGGTCGGCGGGTCGGCGCGAGTCGAGGCGGGGCCGGTCGGCGGGTCCGAGGCAGTCGAGGCGGGGCCGGTGGGTCGGCGCGAGTCGAGGCGGGGCCGGTCGGCGGGTGCGAGGGAGTCGAGGCGGGGCCGGTCGGCGGGTGCGAGGGAGTCGAGGCGGGGCCGGTCGGCGGGTCCGAGGCAGTCGAGGCGGGGCCGGTGGGTCGGCGCGAGTCGAGGCGGGGCCGGTCGGCGGGCGCGAGGGAGTCGAGGCGGGGCCGGTCGGCGGGCGCGAGGGAGTCGAGGCGGGGCCGGTCGGCGGGCGCGAGGGAGTCGAGGCGGGGCCGGTCGGCGGGCGCGAGGGAGTCGAGGCGGGGCCGGTCGGCGGGCGCGAGGGAGTCGAGGCGGGGCCGGTCGGCGGGCGCGAGGGAGTCGAGGCGGGGCCGGTCGGCGGGTCGGCGCGAGTCGAGCGGGGCCGGTCGGCGGGTCGGCGCGAGTCGAGGCGGGGCCGGTCGGCGGGTCGGCGCGAGTCGAGGCGGGGCCGGTCGGCGGGTCGGCGCGAGTCGAGGCGGGGCCGGTCGGCGGGTCCGAGGCAGTCGAGGCGGGGCCGGTGGGTCGGCGCGAGTCGAGGCGGGGCCGGTCGGCGGGTGCGAGGGAGTCGAGGCGGGGCCGGTCGGCGGGTGCGAGGGAGTCGAGGCGGGGCCGGTCGGCGGGTGCGAGGGAGTCGAGGCGGGGCCGGTGGGTCGGCGCGAGTCGAGGCGGGCCGGTGGGTCGGAGTGAGTCAAGGCGGGCCGGTTGGCGGGTCGAATGAGTCGAGGCGGGCCGGTCGGTCGGCGTGAGTTAAGGCGGGTCCGTTGGAGGGTCCGAGTGAGTCGAGGCGGGGCCGGTCGGCGGGTCCGAGGGAGTCGAGGCGGGGCCGGTCGGCGGGTCCGAGGGAGTCAGCCGGTGGGTCGGCGCGAGTCGAGGCGGGGCCGGTCGGCGGGTGCGAGGGAGTCGAGGCGGGGCCGGTCGGCGGGTGCGAGGGAGTCGAGGCGGGGCCGGTCGGCGGGTGCGAGGGAGTCGAGGCGGGGCCGGTCGGCGGGTGCGAGGGAGTCGAGGCGGGGCCGGTCGGCGGGTGCGAGGGAGTCGAGGCGGGGCCGGTCGGCGGGTGCGAGGGGAGTCGAGGCGGGGGCCGGTCGGCGGGTGCGAGGGAGTCGAGGCGGGGCCGGTGGGTCGGCGCGAGTCGAGGCGGGGCCGGTCGGCGGGTGCGGAGGGAGTCGAGGCGGGGCCGGTCGGCGGGTGCGAGGGAGTCGAGGCGGGGCCGGTGGGTCGGCGCGAGTCGAGGCGGGGCCGGTCGGCGGGTGCGAGGGAGTCGAGGCGGGGCCGGTCGGCGGGTGCGAGGGAGTCGAGGCGGGCCGGTGGGTCGGCGCGAGTCGAGGCGGGGCCGGTCGGCGGGTGCGAGGGAGTCGAGGCGGGGCCGGTCGGCGGGTGCGAGGGAGTCGAGGCGGGCCGGTGGGTCGGCGCGAGTCGAGGCGGGGCCGGTCGGCGGGTGCGAGGGAGTCGAGGCGGGGCCGGTCGGCGGGTGCGAGGGAGTCGAGGCGGGGCCGGTGGGTCGGCGCGAGTCGAGGCGGGGCCGGTCGGCGGGTGCGAGGGAGTCGAGGCGGGGCTGGTCGGCGGGTGCGAGGGAGTCGAGGCGGGGCCGGTCGGCGGGTGCGAGGGAGTCGAGGCGGGGCCGGTGGGTCGGCGCGAGTCGAGGCGGGGCCGGTCGGCGGGTGCGAGGGAGTCGAGGCGGGGCCGGTCGGCGGGTGCGAGGGAGTTGAGGCGGGCCGGTGGGTCGGCGCGAGTCGAGGCGGGGCCGGTCGGCGGGTGCGAGGGAGTCGAGGCGGGACCGGTCGGCGGGTGCGAGGGAGTCGAGGCGGGGCCGGTCGGCGGGTGCGAGGGAGTCGAGGCGGGGCCGGTCGGCGGGTGCGAGGGAGTCGAGGCGGGGCCGGCCGGCGGGTGCGAGGGAGTCGAGGCGGGGCCGGTCGGCGGGTGCGAGGGAGTCGAGGCGGGCCGGTGGGTCGGCGCGAGTCGAGGCGGGGCCGGTCGGCGGGTGCGAGGGAGTCGAGGCGGGGCCGGTCGGCGGGTGCGAGGGAGTCGAGGCGGGGCCGGTCGGCGGGTGCGAGGGAGTCGAGGCGGGGCCGGTCGGCGGGTGCGAGGGAGTCGAGGCGGGGCCGGTCGGCGGGTGCGAGGGAGTCGAGGCGGGGCCGGTCGGCGGGTGCGAGGGAGTCGAGGCGGGGCCGGTCGGCGGGTGCGAGGGAGTCGAGGCGGGCCGGTGGGTCGGCGCGAGTCGAGGCGGGGCGGTGGGTCGGCGCGAGTCGAGGCGGGGCCGGTCGGCGGGTGCGAGGGAGTCGAGGCGGGGCCGGTCGGCGGGTGCGAGGGAGTCGAGGCGGGGCCGGTCGGCGGGTGCGAGGGAGTCGAGGCGGGCCCGGTCGGCGGGTGCGAGGGAGTCGAGGCGGGGCCGGTCGGCGGGTGCGAGGGAGTCGAGGCGGGGCCGGTCGGCGGGTGCGAGGGAGTCGAGGCGGGGCCGGTCGGCGGGTGCGAGGGAGTCGAGGCGGGCCGGTGGGTCGGCGCGAGTCGAGGCGGGGCCGGTCGGCGGGTGCGAGGGAGTCGAGGCGGGGCCGGTCGGCGGGTGCGAGGGAGTCGAGGCGGGGCCGGTCGGCGGGTGCGAGGGAGTCGAGGCGGGGCCGGTCGGCGGGTCGGCGCGAGTCGAGGCGGGGCCGGTCGGCGGGTGCGAGGGAGTCGAGGCGGGGCCGGTCGGCGGGTGCGAGGGAGTCGAGGCGGGGCCGGTCGGCGGGTGCGAGGGAGTCGAGGCGGGGCCGGTCGGCGGGTGCGAGGGAGTCGAGGCGGGGCCGGTCGGCGGGTCGGCGCGAGTCGAGGCGGGGCCGGTGGGTCGGCGCGAGTCGAGGCGGGGCCGGTCGGCGGGTGCGAGGGAGTCGAGGCGGGGCCGGTTGGCGGGTGCGAGGGAGTCGAGGCGGGGCCGGTGGGTCGGCGCGAGTCGAGGCGGGGCCGGTCGGCGGGTGCGAGGGAGTCGAGGCGGGGCCGGTCGGCGGGTGCGAGGGAGTCGAGGCGGGCCGGTGGGTCGGCGCGAGTCGAGGCGGGGCCGGTCGGCGGGTGCGAGGGAGTCGAGGCGGGGCCGGTCGGCGGGTGCGAGGGAGTCGAGGCGGGGCCGGTCGGCGGGTGCGAGGGAGTCGAGGCGGGGCCGGTCGGCGGGTGCGAGGGAGTCGAGGCGGGGCCGGTCGGCGGGTGCGAGGGAGTCGAGGCGGGGCCGGTCGGCGGGTCGGCGCGAGTCGAGGCGGGGCCGGTCGGCGGGTCGGCGCGAGTCGAGGCGGGGCCGGTGGGTCGGCGCGAGTCGAGGCGGGGCCGGTCGGCGGGTCCGAGGCAGTCGAGGCGGGGCCGGTTGGTCGGCGCGAGTCGAGGCGGGGCCGGTCGGCGGGTGCGAGGGAGTCGAGGCGGGGCCGGTCGGCGGGTGCGAGGGAGTCGAGGCGGGGCCGGTCGGCGGGTGCGAGGGAGTCGAGGCGGGGCCGGTCGGCGGGTGCGAGGGAGTCGAGGCGGGGCCGGTCGGCGGGTGCGCGGGAGTCGAGGCGGGGCCGGTCGGCGGGTGCGCGGGAGTCGAGGCGGGGCCGGTCGGCGGGTGCGCGGGAGTCGAGGCGGGGCCGGTCGGCGGGTGCGCGGGAGTCGAGGCGGGGCCGGTCGGTGGGTGCGCGGGAGTCGAGGCGGGGCCGGTCGGCGGGTGCGCGGGAGTCGAGGCGGGGCCGGTCGGCGGGTGCGCGGGAGTCGAGGCGGGGCCGGTCGGCGGGTGCGCGGGAGTCGAGGCGGGGCCGGTCGGCGGGTGCGAGGGAGTCGAGGCGGGGCCGGTGGGTCGGCGCGAGTCGAGGCGGGGCCGGTCGGCGGGTGCGAGGGAGTCGAGGCGGGGCCGGTCGGCGGGTGCGAGGGAGTCGAGGCGGGGCCGGTGGGTCGGCGCGAGTCGAGGCGGGGCCGGTCGGCGGGTGCGAGGGAGTCGAGGCGGGGCCGGTCGGCGGGTGCGAGGGAGTCGAGGCGGGGCCGGTCGGCGGGTGCGAGGGAGTCGAGGCGGGGCCGGTCGGCGGGTGCGAGGGAGTCGAGGCGGGGCCGGTCGGCGGGTGCGAGGGAGTCGAGGCGGGGCCGGCGGGTGCGAGGGAGTCGAGGCGGGGCCGGCCGGCGGGTGCGAGGGAGTCGAGGCGGGGCCGGCCGGCGGGTGCGAGGGAGTCGAGGCGGGGCCGGCCGGCGGGTGCGAGGGAGTCGAGGCGGGGCCGGTCGGCGGGTGCGAGGGAGTCGAGGCGGGGCCGGTCGGCGGGTGCGAGGGAGTCGAGGCGGGGCCGGTCGGCGGGTGCGAGGGAGTCGAGGCGGGGCCGGCGGGTCGGCGCGAGTCGAGGCGGGGCCGGTCGGCGGGTGCGAGGGAGTCGAGGCGGGGCCGGTCGGCGGGTGCGAGGGAGTCGAGGCGGGGCCGGTCGGCGGGTGCGAGGGAGTCGAGGCGGGGCCGGTGGGTCGGCGCGAGTCGAGGCGGGGCCGGTCGGCGGGTGCGAGGGAGTCGAGGCGGGGCCGGTCGGCGGGTGCGAGGGAGTCGAGGCGGGGCCGGTGGGTCGGCGCGAGTCGAGGCGGGGCCGGTGGGCGGGTGCGAGGGAGTCGAGGCGGGGCCGGTGGGCGGGTGCGAGGGAGTCGAGGCGGGGCCGGTGGGCGGGTGCGAGGGAGTCGAGGCGGGGCCGGTGGGCGGGTGCGAGGGAGTCGAGGCGGGGCCGGTGGGCGGGTGCGAGGGAGTCGAGGCGGGGCCGGTGGGCGGGTGCGAGGGAGTCGAGGCGGGGCCGGTGGGCGGGTGCGAGGGAGTCGAGGCGGGGCCGGTGGGCGGGTGCGAGGGAGTCGAGGCGGGGCCGGTGGGCGGGTGCGAGGGAGTCGAGGCGGGGCCGGTGGGCGGGTGCGAGGGAGTCCAGGCGGGGCCGGTCGGCGGGTGCGAGGGAGTCGAGGCGGGGCCGGTCGGCGGGTGCGAGGGAGTCGAGGCGGGGCCGGTCGGCGGGTCCGAGTGAGTCGAGGCGGGGCCGGTGGGTCGGCGCGAGTCGAGGCGGGGCCGGTCGGCGGGTGCGAGGGAGTCGAGGCGGGGCCGGTCGGCGGGTCGGCGCGAGTCGAGGCGGGGCCGGTCGGCAGGTCGGCGCGAGTCGAGGCGGGGCCGGTCGGCGGGTGCGAGGGAGTCGAGGCGGGGCCGGTCGGCGGGTGCGAGGGAGTCGAGGCGGGGCCGGTGGGCGGGTGCGAGGGAGTCGAGGCGGGGCCGGTGGGCGGGTGCGAGGGAGTCGAGGCGGGGCCGGTGGGCGGGTGCGAGGGAGTCGAGGCGGGGCCGGTGGGCGGGTGCGAGGGAGTCGAGGCGGGGCCGGTGGGCGGGTGCGAGGGAGTCGAGGCGGGGCCGGTGGGCGGGTGCGAGGGAGTCGAGGCGGGGCCGGTGGGCGGGTGCGAGGGAGTCGAGGCGGGGCCGGTCGGCGGGTCCGAGGGAGTCGAGGCGGGGCCGGTCGGCGGGTGCGAGGGAGTCGAGGCGGGGCCGGTCGGCGGGTGCGAGGGAGTCGAGGCGGGGCCGGTGGGTCGGCGCGAGTCGAGGCGGGGCCGGTCGGCGGGTGCGAGGGAGTCGAGGCGGGGCCGGTCGGCGGGTCGGCGCGAGTCGAGGCGGGGCCGGTCGGCGGGTCGGCGCGAGTCGAGGCGGGGCCGGCGGGTCGGCGCGAGTCGAGGCGGGGCCGGTCGGCGGGTGCGAGGGAGTCGAGGCGGGGCCGGTCGGCGGGTGCGAGGGAGTCGAGGCGGGGCCGGTGGGTCGGCGCGAGTCGAGGCGGGGCCGGTCGGCGGGTGCGAGGGAGTCGAGGCGGGGCCGGTCGGCGGGTGCGAGGGAGTCGAGGCGGGGCCGGTCGGCGGGTGCGAGGGAGTCGAGGCGGGGCCGGTCGGCGGGTGCGAGGGAGTCGAGGCGGGGCCGGTCGGCGGGTGCGAGGGAGTCGAGGCGGGGCCGGTCGGCGGGTGCGAGGGAGTCGAGGCGGGGCCGGTCGGCGGGTGCGAGGGAGTCGAGGCGGGGCCGGCGGGTCGGCGCGAGTCGAGGCGGGGCCGGCCGGCGGGTGCGAGGGAGTCGAGGCGGGGCCGGTCGGCGGGTGCGAGGGAGTCGAGGCGGGGCCGGTCGGCGGGTGCGAGGGAGTCGAGGCGGGGCCGGTGGGTCGGCGCGAGTCGAGGCGGGGCCGGTCGGCGGGTGCGAGGGAGTCGAGGCGGGGCCGGTCGGCGGGTGCGAGGGAGTCGAGGCGGGGCCGGTCGGCGGGTGCGAGGGAGTCGAGGCGGGGCCGGTGGGTCGGCGCGAGTCGAGGCGGGGCCGGTCGGCGGGTGCGAGGGAGTCGAGGCGGGGCCGGTCGGCGGGTGCGAGGGAGTCGAGGCGGGGCCGGTCGGCGGGTGCGAGGGAGTCGAGGCGGGGCCGGTCGGCGGGTGCGAGGGAGTCGAGGCGGGGCCGGCGGGTCGGCGCGAGTCGAGGCGGGGCCGGTCGGCGGGTGCGAGGGAGTCGAGGCGGGGCCGGTCGGCGGGTGCGAGGGAGTCGAGGCGGGGCCGGTCGGCGGGTGCGAGGGAGTCGAGGCGGGGCCGGTCGGCGGGTGCGAGGGAGTCGAGGCGGGGCCGGTCGGCGGGTGCGAGGGAGTCGAGGCGGGGCCGGTCGGCGGGTGCGAGGGAGTCGAGGCGGGGCCGGTCGGCGGGTGCGAGGGAGTCGAGGCGGGGCCGGTCGGCGGGTGCGAGGGAGTCGAGGCGGGGCCGGTGGGTCGGCGCGAGGGAGTCGAGGCGGGGCCGGTGGGTCGGCGCGAGTCGAGGCGGGGCCGGTCGGCGGGTGCGAGGGAGTCGAGGCGGGGCCGGTCGGCGGGTGCGAGGGAGTCGAGGCGGGGCCGGTCGGCGGGTGCGAGGGAGTCGAGGCGGGGCCGGTCGGCGGGTGCGAGGGAGTCGAGGCGGGGCCGGTCGGCGGGTGCGAGGGAGTCGAGGCGGGGCCGGTCGGCGGGTGCGAGGGAGTCGAGGCGGGGCCGGTCGGCGGGTGCGAGGGAGTCGAGGCGGGGCCGGTCGGCGGGTGCGAGGGAGTCGAGGCGGGGCCGGTCGGCGGGTGCGAGGGAGTCGAGGCGGGGCCGGTCGGCGGGTGCGAGGGAGTCGAGGCGGGGCCGGTCGGCGGGTCGGCGCGAGTCGAGGCGGGGCCGGTCGGCGGGTCGGCGCGAGTCGAGGCGGGGCCGGTCGGCGGGTGCGAGGGAGTCGAGGCGGGGCCGGTCGGCGGGTGCGAGGGAGTCGAGGCGGGGCCGGTCGGCGGGTCCGAGGGAGTCGAGGCGGGGCCGGCGGGTCGGCGCGAGTCGAGGCGGGGCCGGCCGGCGGGTGCGAGGGAGTCGAGGCGGGGCCGGCCGGCGGGTGCGAGGGAGTCGAGGCGGGGCCGGTCGGCGGGTGCGAGGGAGTCGAGGCGGGGCCGGCCGGCGGGTGCGAGGGAGTCGAGGCGGGGCCGGCCGGCGGGTGCGAGGGAGTCGAGGCGGGGCCGGCCGGCGGGTGCGAGGGAGTCGAGGCGGGGCCGGCCGGCGGGTGCGAGGGAGTCGAGGCGGGGCCGGTGGGTCGGCGCGAGTCGAGGCGGGGCCGGTCGGCGGGTGCGAGGGAGTCGAGGCGGGGCCGGTCGGCGGGTCCGAGGGAGTCGAGGCGGGGCCGGCGGGTCGGCGCGAGTCGAGGCGGGGCCGGTCGGCGGGTGCGAGGGAGTCGAGGCGGGGCCGGCCGGCGGGTGCGAGGGAGTCGAGGCGGGGCCGGTGGGTCGGCGCGAGTCGAGGCGGGGCCGGTCGGCGGGTGCGAGGGAGTCGAGGCGGGGCCGGTCGGCGGGTGCGAGGGAGTCGAGGCGGGGCCGGTCGGCGGGTGCGAGGGAGTCGAGGCGGGGCCGGTCGGCGGGTGCGAGGGAGTCGAGGCGGGGCCGGTCGGCGGGTGCGAGGGAGTCGAGGCGGGGCCGGTCGGCGGGTGCGAGGGAGTCGAGGCGGGGCCGGTGGGTCGGCGCGAGTCGAGGCGGGGCCGGTCGGCGGGTGCGAGGGAGTCGAGGCGGGGCCGGTCGGCGGGTGCGAGGGAGTCGAGGCGGGGCCGGTCGGCGGGTGCGAGGGAGTCGAGGCGGGGCCGGTCGGCGGGTGCGAGGGAGTCGAGGCGGGGCCGGTCGGCGGGTGCGAGGGAGTCGAGGCGGGGCCGGTCGGCGGGTGCGAGGGAGTCGAGGCGGGGCCGGTCGGCGGGTGCGAGGGAGTCGAGGCGGGGCCGGTCGGCGGGTGCGAGGGAGTCGAGGCGGGGCCGGTCGGCGGGTGCGAGGGAGTCGAGGCGGGGCCGGTCGGCGGGTGCGAGGGAGTCGAGGCGGGGCCGGTCGGCGGGTGCGAGGGAGTCGAGGCGGGGCCGGTCGGCGGGTGCGAGGGAGTCGAGGCGGGGCCGGTCGGCGGGTGCGAGGGAGTCGAGGCGGGGCCGGTCGGCGGGTGCGAGGGAGTCGAGGCGGGGCCGGTCGGCGGGTGCGAGGGAGTCGAGGCGGGGCCGGTCGGCGGGTGCGAGGGAGTCGAGGCGGGGCCGGTCGGCGGGTGCGAGGGAGTCGAGGCGGGGCCGGTCGGCGGGTGCGAGGGAGTCGAGGCGGGGCCGGTCGGCGGGTGCGAGGGAGTCGAGGCGGGGCCGGTCGGCGGGTGCGAGGGAGTCGAGGCGGGGCCGGTCGGCGGGTGCGAGGGAGTCGAGGCGGGGCCGGTCGGCGGGTGCGAGGGAGTCGAGGCGGGGCCGGTGGGTCGGCGCGAGTCGAGGCGGGGCCGGTCGGTGGGTCGGCGCGAGTCGAGGCGGGGCCGGTCGGCGGGTGCGAGGGAGTCGAGGCGGGGCCGGTGGGTCGGCGCGAGTCGAGGCGGGCTGGTCGGCGGGTGCGAGGGAGTCGAGGCGGGGCCGGTGGGTCGGCGCGAGTCGAGGCGGGGCCGGTCGGCGGGTGCGAGGGAGTCGAGGCGGGGCCGGTGGCTCGGCGCGAGTCGAGGCGGGGCCGGTCGGCGGGTCCGAGGGAGTCGAGGCGGGGCCGGTCGGCGGTCGCTGTGTCGGAGGGAGTCGAGGCGGGGCCGGTGGGCGGGTCGGCGCGAGGGAGTCGAGGCGGGGCCGGTCACTGTGTCAGAGGGAGTCGAGGCGGGGCCGGTCGGCGGTCGCTGTGTCGGAGGGAGTCGAGGCGGGGCCGGTCGGCGGTCGCTGTGTCGGAGGGAGTCGAGGCGGGGCCGGTCGGCGGTCGCTGTGTCGGAGGGAGTCGAGGCGGGGCCGGTCGGCGGTCGCTGTGTCGGAGGGAGTCGAGGCGGGGCCGGTCGGCGGGTCGGCGCGAGGGAGTCGAGGCGGGGCCGGTCGGCGCGAGGCAGTCGAGGCGGGGCCGGTCACTGTGTCAGAGGGAGTCGAGGCGGGGCCGGTCGGCGGTCGCTGTGTCGGAGGGAGTCGAGGCGGGGCCGGCGGGTGCGAGGGAGTCGAGGCGGGGCCGGTCGGCGGGTCCGAGGGAGTCGAGGCGGGGCCGGTGGCTCGGCGCGAGTCGAGGCGGGGCCGGTCGGCGGGTCCGAGGGAGTCGAGGCGGGGCCGGTCGGCGGTCGCTGTGTCGGAGGGAGTCGAGGCGGGGCCGGCGGGTGCGAGGGAGTCGAGGCGGGGCCGGTCGGCGGGTCCGAGGGAGTCGAGGCGGGGCCGGTGGCTCGGCGCGAGTCGAGGCGGGGCCGGTCGGCGGGTCCGAGGGAGTCGAGGCGGGGCCGGTCGGCGGTCGCTGTGTCGGAGGGAGTCGAGGCGGGGCCGGTCGGCGGGTCGGTGCGAGGCAGTCGAGGCGGGGCCGGTGGGCGGGTCGGCGCGAGGCAGTCGAGGCGGGGCCGGTGGGCGGGCGCGAGGCAGTCGAGGCGGGGCCGGTCACTGTGTCAGAGGGAGTCGAGGCGGGGCCGGTCACTGTGTCAGAGGGAGTCGAGGCGGGGCCGGTCGGCGGTCGCTGTGTCGGAGGGAGTCGAGGCGGGGCCGGTCGGCGGTCGCTGTGTCGGAGGGAGTCGAGGCGGGGCCGGCCGGCGGGTCGGCGCGAGGGAGTCGAGGCGGGGCCGGTCGGCGGGTCGGCGCGAGGGAGTCGAGGCGGGGCCGGTCGGCGGGTCGGCGCGAGGGAGTCGAGGCGGGGCCGGTCACTGTGTCAGAGGGAGAAGAGGCGGGGCCGGTCACTGTGTCGGAGGGAGTCGAGGCGGGGCCGGTCGCTGTGTCGGAGGGAGTCGAGGCGGGGCCGGTCGCTGTGTCGGAGGGAGTCGAGGCAGGGCCGGTCGCTGTGTCGGAGGGAGTCGAGGCGGGGCCGGTCGGCGGTCGCTGTGTCGGAGGGAGTCGAGGCGGGGCCGGCCGGCGGTCGCTGTGTCGGAGGGAGTCGAGGCGGGGCCGGCCGGCGGGTCGGCGCGAGGGAGTCGAGGCGGGGCCGGTCGGCGGGTCGGCGCGAGGGAGTCGAGGCGGGGCCGGTGGCTCGGCGCGAGTCGAGGCGGGGCCGGTCGGCGGGTCCGAGGGAGTCGAGGCGGGGCCGGTCGGCGGTCGCTGTGTCGGAGGGAGTCAAGGCGGGGCCGGCGGGTGCGAGGGAGTCGAGGCGGGGCTGGTCGGCGGGTCCGAGGGAGTCGAGGCGGGGCCGGTGCGAGGCAGTCGAGGCGGGGCCGGTGGGCGGGTCGGCGCGAGGCAGTCGAGGCGGGGCCGGTCGGCGGGTGCGAGGGAGTCGAGGCGGGGCCGGTTGGCGTGTTCGAGGGAGTCGAGGCGGGGCCGGCGGGCCGGCGCGAGTCGAGGCGGGGCCGGTCACTGTGTCAGAGGGAGTCGAGGCGGGGCCGGTCGGCGGGTGCGAGGGAGTCGAGGCGGGGCCGGTCGGCGGGTGCGAGGGAGTCGAGGCGGGGCCGGTCACTGTGTCAGAGGGAGTCGAGGCGGGGCCGGTCGGCGGTCGCTGTGTCGGAGGGAGTCGAGGCGGGGCCGGTCGGCGGTCGCTGTGTCGGAGGGAGTCGAGGCCGGGCCGGTCGGCGGTCGCTGTGTCGGAGGGAGTCGAGGCCGGGCCGGTCGGCGGTCGCTGTGTCGGAGGGAGTCGAGGCCGGGCCGGTCGGCGGTCGCTGTGTCGGAGGGAGTCGAGGCGGGGCCGGTCGGCGGGTCGGCGCGAGGGAGTCGAGGCGGGGCCGGTCGGCGCGAGGCAGTCGAGGAGGGGCCGGTCACTGTGTCAGAGGGAGTCGAGGCGGGGCCGGTCGGCGGTCGCTGTGTCGGAGGGAGTCGAGGCGGGGCCGGCGGGTGCGAGGGAGTCGAGGCGGGGCTGGTCGGCGGGTCCGAGGGAGTCGAGGCGGGGCCGGTGGCTCGGCGCGAGTCGAGGCGGAGCCGGTCGGCGGGTCCGAGGGAGTCGAGGCGGGGCCGGTCGGCGGTCGCTGTGTCGGAGGGAGTCGAGGCGGGGCCGGCGGGTGCGAGGGAGTCGAGGCGGGGCCGGTCGGCGGGTCCGAGGGAGTCGAGGTGGGGCCGGTGGCTCGGCGCGAGTCGAGGCGGGGCCGGTCGGCGGGTCCGAGGGAGTCGAGGCGGGGCCGGTCGGCGGTCGCTGTGTCGGAGGGAGTCGAGGCGGGGCCGGTCGGCGGGTCGGCGCGAGGCAGTCGAGGCGGGGCCGGTGGGCGGGTCGGCGCGAGGCAGTCGAGGCGGGGCCGGTCACTGTGTCAGAGGGAGTCGAGGCGGGGCCGGTCACTGTGTCAGAGGGAGTCGAGGCGGGGCTGGTCGGCGGTCGCTGTGTCGGAGGGAGTCGAGGCGGGGCCGGTCGGCGGTCGCTGTGTCGGAGGGAGTCGAGGCGGGGCCGGTCGGCGGTCGCTGTGTCGGAGGCAGTCGAGGCGGGGCCGGCCGGCGGGTCAGCGCCAGGCAGTCGAGGCGGGGCCGGCCGGCGGGTCGGCGCGAGGCAGTCGAGGCGGGGCCGGCCGGCGGGTCGGCGCGAGGCAGTCGAGGCGGGGCCGGCCGGCGGGTCGGCGCGAGGCAGTCGAGGCGGGGCCGGTCACTGTGTCGGAGGGAGTCGAGGCGGGGCCGGTCAGCGGTCGCTGTGTCGGAGGGAGTCAAGGCGGGGCCGGCGGGTGCGAGGGAGTCGAGGCGGGGCCGGTCGGCGGGTGCGAGTCGAGGCGGGGCCGGTCGGCGGGTGCGAGTCGAGGCGGGGCCGGTCGGCGGGTGCGAGGGAGTCGAGGCGGGGCCGGTCGGCGGGTGCGAGGGAGTCGAGGCGGGGCCGGTCGGCGGGTGCGAGGGAGTCGAGGCGGGGCCGGTCGGCGGGTGCGAGGGAGTCGAGGCGGGGCCGGTCGGCGGGTGCGAGGGAGTCGAGGCGGGGCCGGTCGGCGGGTGCGAGGGAGTCGAGGCGGGGCCGGTCGGCGGGTGCGAGGGAGTCGAGGCGGGGCCGGTCGGCGGGTGCGAGGGAGTCGAGGCGGGGCCGGTCGGCGGGTGCGAGGGAGTCGAGGCGGGGTCGGCGCGAGGCAGTCGAGGCGGGGCTGGTGGGCGGGTCGGCGCGAGGCAGTCGAGGCGGGGCCGCTGGGCGGGTCGGCGCGAGGCAGTCGAGGCGGGGCTGGTCGGCGCGAGTCGAGGCGGGGCCGGTTGGCGGGTCCGAGGGAGTCGAGGCGGGGCCGGCGGGCCGGCGCGAGTCGAGGCGGGGCCGGTCGGCGGGCCGGCGCGAGTCGAGGCGGGGCCGGTGGGTTGGCGCGAGTCGAGGCGGGGCCGGTCGGCGGGTCCGAGTGAGTCAAGGCGGGTCGGCGCGAGTCGAGGCGGGGCCGGTCGGCGGGTGCGAGGGAGTCGAGGCGGGGCCGGTCGGCGGGTCCGAGGGAGTCGAGGCGGGGCCGGTGCGAGGTAGTCGAGGCGGGGCCGGTGGGCGGGTTGGCGCGAGGCAGTCGAGGCGGGGCCGGTGGGCGGGTCGGCGCGAGTCGAGGCGGGGCCGGTGGGCGGGTCCGAGGGAGTCGAGGCGGGGCCGGCCGGCGGGCCGGCGCGAGTTGAGGCGGGGCCGGCCGGCGGGCCGGCGCGAGTCGAGGCGGGGCCGGCCGGCGGGCCGGCGCGAGTCGAGGCGGGGCCGGTCGGCGGGCCGGCGCGAGTCGAGGCGGGGCCGGTGGGTTGGTGCGAGTCAAGGTGGGCCGGTCGGCGGGTCCGAGTGAGTCAAGGCGGGTCGGCGCTAGTCGAGGCGGGGCCGGTCGGCGGGTGCGAGGGAGTCGAGGCGGGGCCGGTCGGCGGGTGCGAGGGAGTCGAGGCGGGGCCGGTGCGAGGCAGTCGAGGCGGGGCCGGTGGGCGGGTCGGCGCGAGGCAGTCGAGGCGGGGCCGGTGGGCGGGTCGGCGCGAGTCGAGGCGGGGCTGGTCGGCGCGAGTCGAGGCGGGGCCGGTTGGCGGGTCCGAGGGAGTCGAGGCGGGGCCGGCGGGCCGGCGCGAGTCGAGGCGGGGCCGGTCGGCGGGCCGGCGCGAGTCGAGGCGGGGCCGGTCGGCGGGCCGGCGCGAGTCGAGGCGGGGCCGGTCGGCGGGCCGGCGCGAGTCGAGGCGGGGCCGGTGGGTTGGCGCGAGTCGAGGCGGGCCGGTCGGCGGGTCCGAGTGAGTCGAGGCGGGCCGGTCGGCGGGTCCGAGTGAGTCGAGGCGGGTCGGCGCGAGTCGAGGCGGGCCGGTCGGCGGGTCCGAGTGAGTCGAGGCGGGCCCGTCGGCGCGAGTCGAGGCGGGCCCGTCGGCGCGAGTCGAGGCGGGCCCGTCGGCGCGAGTCGAGGCGGGCCCGTCGGCGCGAGTCGAGGCGGGCCCGTCGGCGCGAGTCGAGGCGGGCCCGTCGGCGCGAGTCGAGGCGGGCCCGTCGGCGGGTCGGCGCGAGTCGAGGCGGGCCCGTCGGCGGGTCGGCGCGAGTCGAGGCGGGCCGGTCAGTAGGTCGGAGTGCGTCGAGGCGGGCCGGTCGGTGGGTCGGCGCGAGTCACAGAATCACAGAATTGTTTAGGTTGGATGGGACCTCTGGAGATCATCTCGTCCAACCTCCCTGTTCAAGCAGGGTCACCTAGAGCATATTGCCCAGGATCACATCCAGACGGCTTTTGAATATCTCCAGCGAAGGAGACTCCACTACCTCGCTGGGCAACCTGTTCCAATGCTCTGTCACCCTCACAGTGAAGAAGTTTTTTCTCAGGTACAGATGGAACTTCCTGTGGTTCAGTTTCTGCCCATTGCCTCTTGTCCTGTTGCTGGGCACCACAGAGAAGAGGCTGGCCTCATCCTCTTGACACTCCCCCTTCAGATACTTGTACACATTGATGAGATCCCCTCTCAATCTTCTCTTCTCCAGACTGAACAGGCCCAGCTCTTGCAGTCTTTCTTCATAGGAGAGGTGCTCCAGCCCCCTCATCATCTTGGTAGCCCTCCGCTGGACTCTCTCCAGTAGGGCCATGCCTCTCTTGTACTGGGGAGCCCAGAACTGGACACAGTACTCCAGGTGAGGCCTCCCCAGGGCTGAGGAGAGGGGCAGGATCACCTCCCTCCACCTGCTGGCAACACTCTGCCTAATGCACCCCAGCATACCATTGGCCTTCTTGGCCACAAGGGCACACTGCTGCCTCATGTTTAACCTGTTGTCCACCAGCACTCTCAGGTCCTTCTCTGCAGAGCTACTTTCCAGCAGGTCAGCCCCCAACCTGTACTGCTGCATGGGATTATCCCTGCCTAGGTGCAGGACCTTGCACTTGCCTTTGTTGAACTTCAGGAGGTTCCTCTCCGCCCACCTCTCCAGCCTGTCCAGGTCCCTCGGAATGGCAGCACAGCCTTCTGGTGTGTTAGCCTCTCCCCCCAGTTTTGGATCATCAGCACACTTGCTGAGGGTGCACTCTGTCCCTTCCTCCAGGTCATTGATGAATATATTGAACAAGACTGGAGCCAGGACTGACCCCTGGGGGACACCACTAGCCACAGGCCTCCAACTTGACTCTGTGCCATTCACCACAACCCTCTGAGCTCGGCCATCTAGCCAGTTCTCAAGCCACCTCACCGTCCACTCATCTAGCCCACACTTCCTGAGCTTACCTAGGAGGATGGGATGGGAGAAAGTGTCTAAAGCCTTGCAGAAGTCCAGGGAGACAACAGCCACTGCTCTGCCCTCATCTACCCAGCCAGGCATTCCGTCATAGAAGGCTATCCGATTGGTCAAGCATGATTTCCCTTTGGTGAATCCATGCTGACTACTCCTGATCACCTTCTTGACCTCCACGTGCTTAGTGAGGACCTCCAGGAGGAGCTGTTCCATCACCTTTCCAGGGATGGAGGGGAGGCTGACAGGCCTGGAGTTTCCTGGCTCCTCCTTCTTGCCCTTTTGGAAGACTGGCGTGACATTGGCTTTCTTCCAGTCCTCAGGCACCTCTCCTGATCTCCAGGACCTTTCCAAGGTGATGGAGAGTGGCCTAGCGATAACATCCGCCAGCTCCCTCAGCACTCGTGGGTGCATCCCATCAGGGCCCATGGATTTGTGGATGTCAGGTTTAGACAAAAGATCTCTAACCCGATCCTCCTCAACCAAGGGAGAGTCTTCCTTTCTCGAGCCTTCCTCTCTTGTCTCCAAGGTCTGGAATTCCTCAGGACTGGCCTTAGCAGTGAAGACGGAAGCAAAGAAGGCATTCAGCAACTCTGCCTTCTCTGTATCCTTTGTCACCAGGGCACCCGCCCCATTCAGCAGCGGGCCCACGTTTTCCCTAGTCTTCCTCTTGCTATTGATGTATTTGAAGAAGGCCTTCTTGTTGTCCTTGACATCCCTTGCCAGATTTAATTCCAAATGGGCCTTAGCCTTCCTTGTCGCATCCCTGCACGCTCTGACAACGTCCCTGTAGTCCTCCCAAGTGGCCTGTCCCCTTTGCCACATTCTGTACACTTCCTTCTGCTGCTGGAGTTTTGCCAGGAGTTCCTTGCTCAGCCATGCAGGTCTCCTGCCCGCTTTGCTCGACTTCTTCCTCAGAGGGATGCACCCATCTTGAGCCTGGAGGAAGTGACGCTTGAATATTAACCAGCTTTCTTGGACCCCTCTTCCCTCCAGGGCCCTACCCCAGGAGATTCCCCTAAGTAGGTCCCTGAAGAGGCCAAAGTCAGCTCTCCTGAAGTCCAGCGTTGCAATCCTACTCATTGCCCTGCTCCCTCCTCGCAGGATCCTGAACTCCACCATCTCATGGTCACTGCAGCCAAGGCTGCCCCCAACCTTCACCTCTCCAACTAGACCTTCTTTGTTTGTTAGTACAAGGTCTAGCATTGCCCCTCTCCTCGTTGGCGTCTCCAGCACCTGGGTCAAGAAATTATCATCAATCCTCTGCAGGAACCTCTTTGACAGTTTGTGCCTAGCTGTGCTGTCTTCCCAACAGATATCAGGGTGGTTGAAGTCTCCCATGAGAACCAGGGCCTGTGATCGTGAGGCTACTTCCAGCTATCTGTAGAAGGCCTCATGGACTACTTCCTCCTGATCAGGTGGCCTCTAGTAAACCCCCACAACAGTGTCACCCAGGTTAGCCTGCCCTTTAATCCTTACCCATGGTCTCTCATCTTGCTCTTCATCCACCCCGAGGCAGAGCTCCATACATTCTAGCTGCTCCCTCACATAAAGAGCAACTCCACCACCTCGCCTTCCTGGCCTGTCTTGCCTAAAAAGCACCTATCCATCCAGGACAGCCTTCCACTCATGTGAAATATCCCATCATGTCTCTGTCACTGCAATGAGATCATGGCCCTGCAACCGCACACAGATCCCTAACTCTTCCTGCTTATTCCCCATGCTGCGTGCATTGGTATACAGGCATTTCAGAGAGCCAATCAAGCATGCAAGCTTCCCAGGAGAGGTGCAAGAGGATCCTCCATAGCCATGTTCCATGCTGTCTCCCCTGGCTGTATGCACCCGCTGGAGACATCCTGACTTGAGCAGTGTTTTACTGACTCTTCTGCCACTATACCACTCCCCTTCCCCCATCTTGCCTAGTTTAAAGCCCTCCTTGCCAGGCTGGCCAATCTGTTGGCAAAGACACGCATGCTCCGCTTGGTAAGGTGGATCCCGTCGCTCCCCATCAGCTGTTGATCTTCAAACAGGGTCCCATGGTCGTAGAAACCAAAGCCCTGGTGCCAACACCAGCGGCGCAGCCAGCTGTTAACTTGGAAAACTCGTCTACTCCTCCTCCTGTCCTTTCCCCTCACAGGCAAGATTGAGGAGAAAAAGACCTGGGCTCCCAGACCCTTCACCACCATTCCCAGAACTCCGAAGTCCTGTCTGATGGTTTCCAGTTTGCCTTTCGTGTCATTAGCACCCACATGGAAGATCAGCAGAGGGTAGTAGTCCGATGCGTGGACAAGCCTTGGCAGTCTTTCCACGACATCTCTTCTTCGAGCCCCTAGCAGGCAGCAAACCTCTCTGGACAAGAGATCAGGTCGGCAGATAGGTGCCTCTGTCCCCTGCAGCAGGCAGTCACCCACAACAATCACTCGCCGTTTCTTCCAGGGGTTCCTGCATGGCACAGGGTCTGCCAGGCCAGTTGCCTCCCTTGGAGCCATGCCCAGCTCCTCCTCGGCTTGGAGGGGGCTAAACTTGTTCTTCAAGGGTAAGTCTTGAGGAGGAGCAAGAGCCTTTCTCCTTCTACGAGAGGTCACCAGCTTCCAGCCCTCTTCAACAGCGTTATGATGCACCTTTACACATGGTGCTGAGCCCTCCGACAACTCCGCTGCAGTGGGGGCAGGGGACTCCCGGAGCTGAACAGTCTCCGAGAACACCCTGTCAATCTCCCGCTCATCCTCTCGGATGCTACGCAGCCTACTAACCTCCTCCCGTAACTCCTTTATCTGGTGACGCAACTGGTCAACCACAGCACACCTCACACAGGAGAGCTGACTGTCAGCCCAGGCCCCACGGAGAGGCCCCAGGCACTCCCTGCAGCCTCACACCTGCAGAGCTGCATCTGCTGTCTGAGGGTCTGTCTGGGTTGAGGCCTCAGACACAGCCGATGCAGCAGCTCCAGCAGCCACTGGGGAACGTGCTCTGCGGCGTGTCATGACCATGCCCCGGGGAAGGACACACCACTGTGCAAAATGTGCAAAATGGAGAGGTGCCTTCCTTGCCTTCTGGCGCCCTTCTGCACAAACTGCTGCGCAAACTGCTGCATCTGTTCACTGCCTCTGCTGCGCAAACTGCTGCATCTGTTCGCTGCCTCATTTGGCTGCGCTCTAGGCCTGGCTCTTATATAGGCCTCTGCCTAGCAGTGACTCACAAGGGTGCTTGACCCACCCAATGAGGAGCCACCTGAAACAAAAGCCCCAACTCCCTCTGACCAGGGCAGCCCAGAGAGCTCGTTAGCAGCAGCCCCACCTAGCTAGAACTTCCCAGGAGAAGTTAAGTCAAGGTCCCCTGCAGGAGTCCTTGCCCAGCTCTCCCTTCCTGCTAGCAGCAAGCACCGTCTAGTTCCTTGGGGGTCCCCAGAAAGTCTCCACAACTTCCAACAAGGCCCACAAAAGGCCCAGGCAGAGCCCAGACACTGCTGCGCAAACTGCTGCGTCTGTTCGCTGCCTCTGTTGGCTGGTCCACCTCAGCCCAGCCCGGTCAACCACCGATGTGGCTCTGGCCTGCCCGGGGAACAGGCCAACCACAACTTATTGGACGTGACACAGCTTGCCGACTGCAGGAGCGGGGTCCGGCTTTGCTTGTCTTACCCCGTGGGCTACGCGAGCGCTTGACGGCCAGGGGAGAGCTATCCAGTGGTTTCTTGCTGAGCCAGCGTCTGCGCTCTCCTGGGCATTGTTTTAGGGCATGGGCCCTATGAGGTCCTATGAGGTCCTCTGGCCTCGCGTGAGGTAGCAGGACCAAGTGGTGGCAGCCTAGCGCCTGACCTAGCTCGGTAGATCAGGCTTGCCGGATATAAACCTTTAGTTCACTAAAGCAGAGTGAAATTCTTCACGTAGGCGGTGAGTCTGCTCAGTCTTCCAGAACTGCTGCACCTCTGTCTATGCTTTACCCTGGCTGTGAGCTGGAGGGACGTTGGGGCGATTGGCGCATCTGTGGGGTGTGAGATCGGGCAGCCCAAATACTATCGGCTGTACCAAGCCCCTAAACCCGGCACTTCCATCTAGATACAGATGCTGCCTTCGTTCTCCAGATGACCTTCACTGGCTTTGACGAGGGCGGACGAGGCCGCCGCCCAAACCTAACCCGGGAAAGGTACCCCACGGGGTTCGATAAATAGCCAAATGCCTCGTCATCTAATTAGTGACGCGCATGAATGGATGAACGAGATCTCCACTGTCCCTACCTACTATCCAGCGAAACCACAGCCAAGGGAACGGGCTTGGCGGAATCAGCAGAGAAAGAAGACCCTGTTGAGCTTGACTCTAGTCTGGCGCTGTGAAGAGACATGAGAGGTGTGGAATAAGTGGGAGGCCCCACGCGCATGCAACCCGTGCCGCTGGTGAAATACCACTGCTCTGATGGTTTTTTCACTTACCCGGTGAGGCGGGGGGGGGGCGAGCCCCGAGGGGCTCTCGCTTCTGGCGCCAAGCGCCCGGCATGTGCCGGGTGCGACCCGCTCCGGGGACAGCGTCAGGTGGGGAGTTTGACTGGGGCGGTACACCTGTCAAACCGTAATGCAGGTGTCCTAAGGTGAGCACAGGGAGGACAGAAACCTCCCGTGGAGCAGAAGGGCAAAAGCTCGCTTGATCTTGATCTTCAGTACGAATACAGACTGTGAAAGTGAGGGCCTCACGATCCTTCTGACTTCTTCGGTTTTAAGCAGGAGGTGTCAGAAAAGTTACCCCAGGGACAACTGGCTTGTGGCGGCCAAGTGTTCATAGCGACGTCGCTTTTTGAGCCTTTGATGTCGGCTCTTCCTATCATTGTGAAGCACAATTCACCAAGCGTTGGATTGTTCACCCACTAATAGGGAACGTGAGCTGGGTTTAGACCGTCGTGAGACAGGTTAGGTTTACCCTACTGATGATGTGTTGCTGCAATAGTAATCCTGCTGAGTACGACAGGAACCGCAGGTTCAGACATGTGGTGTATGTGCTTGGCTGAGGAGCCACTGGAGCGAGGCTGCCATCTGTGGGATTATGACTGAACGCCTCTAAGTCAGAATCTCCCCTAAACGTAACGAAACCGCAACACCGAGGCGCCTCGGTGGGCTCGCGATAGCCAGGCGGCCGCCCGCTCTGCCGGCCTCTCCGCGCGAGCTGGGGGGCAGGGGGCAGGCCCGGTGTGGAGTGCCGCTCGTTGTCGGGACCGGAGCGCAGACAGATGTGGTGCTGCCTCTCACCCGCATGTTCGTGGGGAACCCGGTGCTAAATCATTCGTAGGCGACCTGATTCTGGGTTAGGGTCCCTCGCTGCGATCTATTGAGAGTCAGCCCTCGACACAAGCTTTTGTCGGTCGGTCGGCCGGCCGGGAGGGGGCCGGCCTCCCCGGCGCGCGCCGGCGGTGGGGGGGAATGGGCGGCCTTTCTCCCCTCCAATTCCTCCAGGGCCAGACCCTCCCTCTCCCCATGCTGCCGGTGGTGGTGACAGTGGCCGCAGGGACCGGGGTTGGGGAGCGGGAGCAGGAGGCCCCTCCTCACGCGAGCAGGGGGTCTGGCTTCCGTCTTTTTTTTTTTTTTTTTCCCCCTCCTTCGCCCTCCCTCCTCGGGTTGACCTCTTGTCCCCCGCGAGAGGCAGCAGTGGCCTGGCTCCGGCAGGCTGCTTCGGCTGCTGCCGGCCCCAGGGTAGACCTGCTGGCGCTCTGCTGGGGTGTTGGGGGCGGGGGGGAGGGGGGGCGGGCTCCGGCACGTCTTTGCCCACGCGGCCGGCCGCGGGGTAGACGGGGTGCCGCGCTCCCCGCCCGGGGTAGACCTGCTGGCGCTTTTTCCTCCCCACCAACCATCCCCCTCCCTCCCCCCGGGCCGGCCGCCGCGGCCGTTTCCAACGCTTCTAGGTCGACCTCGCCTCCGCGGCGCACCGCACGCTGTGCCCTGAGGCGGGCCCCCCCTCTTTCCCCGCCTACTTCGGAGCCGGCCTGTTGCGCCCACCCATCGTCGGGGGGCCGGGGTGGGGCAGAGGCTCTTAGCCTCCGGCGACAGGCGGGCTTCCGAGCAGCCGGGGCCGGGCAGTGAAGGGCACGCGCGCGAGGGACCAAGCGAGGCGACGACGAATGGGCGGGCGGGCCAAGGAAGGGGCGGACAACCCGTGGGGAGGAGACGCGCGCGTACATCGCCGGGGGACTGGGGGGAAGGCACGAACGGCGGCTGCAGCGGCGCACGAGTACCGCCCCCCTGCCGTGGGGCTTCCGCGCCGCTTACCTTTTCGAAGGGGCGAAGGAGGGGGACTCCCAGCGCGGGGAAGGCAATTGGGGGCGGCAGCCGTTTCTCCGAGTGCCTGGCCGAAGCATGCGGGTCCCGGCCCCGCTCCGCCCTGCGACAGGGCGCCGTGCACCTGCGCAGAGCGTGTGGTTTGGGGGCGGGGGGAGGGGCAAGCGCCGGGCGGGAGGGGCCCCGGGGCGGGGCCCCCTGCTGCCTCGGCGCCGCCGGTCAGCCTGGGGTCAGGGATTCTTCCTCAGCCCCCGGCGGCGTGCTGGCCGAGAAGTTTAGGAACGGCCGGGGGCTGGAGCCGGGCAGTGAAGGGCGCGCGCGAGGGACCAAGCGAGGCGACGACGAATAGGCCGGGGTTGGCGGGGGGAGCGGCAGCGGCGGCGCTAGGCGGGGCGGGGGGAGGGCGGCGGGACAGTCAACCAATTAAGGGGAGGAGGAGGTGGAGAGGGGAGAGCGAGCGAGCGAGCGAGAGAGAGGAGGGGGCAGGCAGAGAGAAAGAGAAAAGAAAGCCCCAACGCCTCTCCCGCCCGGCGCTTGCCCCTCCCCCCGCCCCAAACCACACACTCGGCACAGGTGAATGGCACCCGGGGCGGGGCAGGGCCCTCGCGCGCGTGCCCTTCGCTGCCCGGCCCCGGCTGCTCGGAAGCCCGCCTGTCGCCGGAGGCTAAGAGCCTCTGCCCCACCCCGGCCCCCCGACGATGGGTGGGCGCAACAGGCCGGCTCCGAAGTAGGCGGGGAAAGAGGGGGGGCCCGCCTCAGGGCACAGCGTGCGGTGCGCCGCGGAGGCGAGGTCGACCTAGAAGCGTTGGAAACGGCCGCGGCGGCCGGCCCGGGGGGAGGGAGGGGGATGGTTGGTGGGGGGGAAAAAGCGCCAGCAGGTCTACCCCGGGCGGGGAGCGCGGCACCCCGTCTACCCCGCGGCCGGCCGCGTGGGCAAAGCCCGCCCCCCGCCCCCAACACCCCAGCAGAGCGCCAGCAGGTCTACCATGGGGCCGGTAGCAGGCGAAACGGCCTGCCGGAGCCAGACCGCCTCTGCCTCTCGCGGGGGACAAGAGGTCAACCCGAGCAGGGAGGGCGAAGGAGGAAAAAAGACGGGAGCCAGACCCCTCCCTCCCTGCTCTCGCGAGGAGAGGGCCTCCTGCTCTCGCCCCCCAACCCCCGGCCCCTGCTGCCGCCGTCACCACCACCGGCGGCGTGGGGAGAGGGAGGGTCTGGCCCTGGAGGAATTGGAGGGGAGAAAGACCGCCTGTTTCCTCCCCGCCAGTGCGCACTGGGGGGGCCAGCCCCCTCCCGGCCGGCCGACCGACCGACAAAAGCTTGTGTCAAGGGCTGACTCTCAATAGATCGCAGCGAGGGAGCTGCTCTGCTACGTACGAAACCCTAACCCAGAATCAGGTCGTCTATGAATGATTTAGCACCGGGTTCCCCACGAACATGCGGTTCGCAATGGTGAGAGGTGGCGCCACATCTGTCTGCGCTCTGGTCCTGACAACGAGCGGAACTCCGCACCGGGCCCGCCCCTGGCCCCCCCGCTCACGCGGAGAGGCAGGCAGAGCGGGCAGCCGGCTATCGCGAGCCCACCGAGGTGCCTCGGTGCTGTGGTATCACTACGTTTAGGGGGGGTTTTGACTTAGAGGCCGGGTGCTTGGCGCCAGAAGTAGACAGCCCCTCGGGGCTCGCCCCCCGCCTCACCGGGTAAGTGAAAAAACCATCAGAGCAGTGGTATTTCACTGGTGGCGTGGGTTGCGCGTGTACGGGGGGGCCTCCCACTTATTCTACACCTCTCATGTCTGTTCATGACAGCGCCAGACTAGAGTCAAGCTCAACAGGGTCTTCTTTCCCCGCTGATTCTGCCAAGCCCGTTCCCTTGGCTGTGGTTTCGCTGGATAGTAGGTAGGGACAGTGGAGATCTCGTTCATCCATTCATGCGCGTCACTAATTAGATGACGAGGCATTTGGCTATTTATCGAACCCCGTGGGGTACCTTTCCCGGGTTAGGTTTGGGCGGCGGCCTCGTCCGCCCTCGTCAAAGCCAGTGAAGGTCATCTGGAGAACGAAGGCAGCATCTGTATCTAGATGGAAGTGCCGGGTTTAGGGGCTTGGTACAGCCGATAGTATTTGGGCTGCCCGATCTCACACCCCACAGATGCGCCAATCGCCCCAACGTCCCTCCAGCTCACAGCCAGGGTAAAGCATAGACAGAGGTGCAGTGGTTCCGGAGGACTTAGCAGACTCACTGGCTGGCTGACATGGGGCGGGCCGAGGCAGGGCGGTCTGGTCGGCCCAGTCAGGCTGGGGCGGGCTGGTGGGCCACCGTGGGCTGCTCAGCCGGTTGGCCAGGGCGGGCCGGTGCGGGCTGCTCATCCAGTCAGCAGGTGCGAGCCGAGGTCGGGCGGTCGGCCGGTGCCTCGCGAGGTCAGATGGCACGAGTCGACATTGTTCCGTGGTCGGTCGGTCGGCGCAAGTTGAGATTGGTCGGTCGATCAGTAAGTATCGAGGTCGATCTGCACAAGGCAAGGGCGGGCGGCCGGCGCGAGTCGAGTGTGGGCGGCTGGCTGGGCGGCCGACGCGAGTCGAGGGCGCGCGGTCGGTGCGAATTGGCATCGTTCCGTCCATCAGTTGATCATAGCGCCTTGAGGCCGGCCGGCCGGCCGGGGCGCCTCGAGGCGGGCTGGCCAGCGGCCGTTGCGAGGTGGGCCGGCCGGCCGTTGCGAGGCGGGCGGGCGGGCGGGCCAGCCGGCTGGCCGTTGCGAGGCGGGCGGGCGGGCCGTTGCGAGGCGGGCGGGCGGGCGGGCCGGCCGGCCGTTGCGAGGCGGGCGGGCGGGCCGTTGCGAGGCGGGCGGGTGGGCGGGCGGGCCGGCTGGCCGTTGCGAGGCGGGCGGGCGGGCCGGCGGGCGGGCCGGCCGGCCGGCCCTTGCGAGGCGGGCGGGCGGGCGGGCTGGCGGGCCGGCCGGCCCTTGCGAGGCAGGCGGGCGGGCCGGCCGGCCCTTGCGAGGGCGGCCGGCCGGCGCCTCGAGGGCGGCCGGGGGCGCCCCAGGGCGCCTCGAGGGCGGCCGGCCGGCTGGTCATAGCGAGGTCCGTCGGCCGGGGCGCCTCGAGGTGGGTCGGTCGGCCGGGGCGCCTCAAGGTGGGTCGGTCGGCCGGGGCGCCCCGAGGTGGGTCGGCCGGCTGGTCATTGCGAGGTCCGTCGGCCGGGGCGCCTCGAGGTGGGTCGCTCAGCCGGTCATTGCGAGGTCGCTCGGTCGGCAACTCTCGAGGGTTGGTCGCTCGGCCGGCGCCTCTTGAGGGTCGGTCGGTTGCGCGGCCGGCGCCTCTCGAGGTGGGTCGGTTGGCCTTCACGTCTCAAGGTGGGTCGGTCGGCCGGGGCGCCTCGAGGTGGGTCGGCTGGCTGGTCATTGCGAGGTGGGTCGCTCGGCCGGGGCGCCTCGAGGTGGGTCGCTCGGTCGGCCCGGGCACCTCGAGGTGGGTCGCTCGGTTGGCCGGGGCGCCTCGACGTGGGTCGCTCGGTCGGCCGGGGCGCCTTAAGGTGGGTCGGCCGGTCATTGCGAGGTGGGTCGGTCGGCCGGGGCGCCTCGAGGTGGGTCGGCCGGCCGGTCATTGCGAGGTCGGTCGGTCATCGTGTCTCGAGGTCGGTCGGTTGGTCATTGCGAGGTCGGTCGGTCGGCCGGGGCGCCTCTCGAGGGTCGGTCGCTCGCTCGGTCGGCGCCTCTCGAGGGTCGGTCAGTCGGCGCCTCTCGAGGGTCGGTCGCTTGCTCGGTCGGGGCGCCTCGAGGTCGGCCGGCCGGCTGGTCATTGCGAGGTCCATCGGCCGGGGCGCCTCGAGGTGGGCCGGCCGGTCATCGCGAGGTCGGTCGGTCATCGCGCCTCGAGGTGGGTGGGCCGGCCGCCCGGGGCGCCTCGAAGTGGGTCGGTCGGTCATCGCGAGGTAGGTCGGTCATCGTGCCTCAGGGCGGGCGGGCCCGCCGGCCGGGGCGCCTCGGGGCGGGCGGGCCCGCCGGCCGGGGCGCCTCGGGGCGGGCGGGCCCGCCGGCCGGGGCGCCTCGGGGCGGGCGGGCCGGCCGGCCGGGGCGCCTCGGGGCGGGCGGGCCGGCCGGCCGGGGCGCCTCGGGCGGGCGGGCCGGCCGACCTCGAGACGCACCGGCGGGCCGGCCGGCCGACCTCAAGACGCGAAGACCGACCGACCGACCGACCGACCGGCCTTGAGACGCGCCAGGCCGACCAATCTCGCAATGACCGGCCGACCTCGAGACGCGCGGGCCGACCGGCCGACCTCGAGACTCCCCGGCCGACCGGCTGACCTCGAGACGCACCGGCCGACCGGCAGACCTCGAGACGCGCCGGCCGACCTCGAGACACGCCGGCCGACCGATCTCGCAATGACCGACAGACCGACCGGCCTCGAGACGCCCCGGCCGACCGACCGGCCTTTGAGACGCCCGGGCCGACCCACCGGCCTCGAAACGCCCCGGCCGACCCACCGGCCTCGAGACGCCCCGGCCGACCGACCGACCTCGCAATGACCGGCCGACCGACCTCAAGACGCGCCGGCCGACCGACCGACCTCGAGACGCGAAGGCCGGCCGACTGACCGACCTCGAGACGCGAAGGCCGGCCGACTGACCGACCTCGAGACGCGAAGGCCGGCCGACCGACCGCCCTCGAGACGCCCCGGCCGACCGACCGACCTCGAGACGCGAAGAACGACCGACCGACCTCGAGACGCCCTGGCCGACCAATCTCGCAATGACCGAGCGACCGACCGACCTCGAGACGCGAAGACCGACCGACCGACCTCGGGACGCTCCGGCCGACCAATCTCGCAATGACCCACCGACCGACCGACCTCGAGACGCGCCGGCCGACCGACCGACCTCGAGACGTGAAGACTACCGACCGACCTCGAGACGCGAAGACTGACCCACCGGCCTCTAGACGCCCCGGCCGACCAATCTCGCAATGACCGACCGACCGACCTCGAGACGCGCCGGCCGACGAATCTCGCAATGACCGACCAACCGACCGACCTCGAGACGCGCCGGCCGACCGACCGACCTCGAGAAGCGCCCGCCGACCGACCTTGCAATGACCGGCCGACTGACTTCGAGACGCAAAGGCCGACCGACCGGCCTCGAGACGCGAAGGCCGACCGATCTCGCAATGACTGACCGACCGACCGGCCTCGAGACGCCCCAGCCGACCGACCGGCCTCGAGACGCGAAGGTCGACCGATCTCGCAACGACCGACCGAGCGACCGACCTCGAGACGCCCCGGCCGAGCGACCGGCCTTGAGACGCGCCAACCGACCCAACGGCCTCGAGACGCGCCGGCCGACCGACCGACCTCGCAATGACCGGCCGACCGACCTCGAGACGCACCGACCGGGCGACCGACCTCGAGACGCAAAGGCCGACCGACCGACCTCGAGACGCCCCGACCTACCAATCTCGCAATGACCGACCGACCGACCGACCTCGAGACGCGCCGGCCGACCGACCGACCTCGAGACGCGCCGGCCGACCGACCGACCTCGAGACGCGCCGGCCGACGGACCGGCCTCGAGACGCGCCGGCCGACCGATCTCGCAACGACCGGCCGACCGACCGGCCTCGAGACGCGCCGACCGACCGACCGGCCTCGAGACGCGCCGACCGACCGACTGACCTCGAGACGCCCCGGCCGACCGACCGGCCTCGAAACGCCCCGGCCGACCGACCAACCTCGAGACGCCCCGGCCGACCGACCGACCTCGAGACGCGCCGGCCGACCGACCGACCTCGAGACGCCCCGGCCGACCGACCGGCCTCGAGACGCCCCGGCCGACTGACCGACCTCGAGACGCGAAAGACGACCGACCGACCGACCTCAAGACGCGAAGGCCGATCGACCGACAGACCTCGAGACGCCCCGACCGACCGACCGACAGACCTCGAGACGCCCCGACCGACCGACCGACCGACCATGAGACGCCCCTGCCGACCGATCTCGCAATGACCGACCGACCGACCTCGAGATGCGAAGGCCGACCGATCTCGCAATGACTGACCGACCAACCGGCCTCAAGACGCGAAGGGCGACCGACCGACCTCGAAACGCCCCGGCCGACCCACCGGCCTCGAGACGCCCCGGCCGACCGACCGACCTTGCAATGACCAGCCGACTGACCTCGAGACGCGAAGGCCGACCGACCGACCGACCTCGAGATGCGCCGACCGACCAACCAACCTCGAAACGCGAAGGCCGACCAATCTCGCAATGACCGACCGACCGACCGACCTCGAAACGCGAAGGCCGACCAATCTCGCAATGACCGACCGACCGACCGACCGGCCTCGAGACGCACCGGCCGACCGACCGGCCTCGAGACGCGCCGGCGAACCGACCGACCAACCTCGAGACGCGAAGGCCGATCGACCGACAGACCTCGAGACGCCCCGACCGACCGACCGACCGACCACGAGACGCCCCGGCCGACCGATCTCGCAATGACCGACCGACCGACCGACCGACCTCGAGACGCGCCGACCGACCGAACGACCTCGAGACGCGCTGGCCGACCAATCTCGCAATGACCGACCGACCGACCTCGAGATGCGAAGGCCGACCGATCTCGCAATGACTGACCGACCAACCGGCCTCAAGACGCGAAGGCCGACCGACCGGCCTCGAGACGCCCCGGCCGACCCACCGGCCTCGAGACGCCCCGGCCGACCGACCGACCTTGCAATGACCAGCCGACTGACCTCGAGACGCGAAGGCCGACCAACCGACCGACCTCGAGATGCGCCGACCGACCAACCGACCTCGAAACGCGAAGGCCGACCAATCTCGCAATGACCGACCGACCGACCGACCTCGAGATGCGAAGGACGACCGATCTCGCAATGACCGACCGACCGACCGGCCTCGAGACGCACCGGCCGACCGACCGGCCTCGAGACGCGCCAGCCGACTGACCTCGAGACGCAAAGGCCGACCGACCGACCTCGAGACACGAAGGCCGACCGACCGACCAAGCGACCGACCTCGAGACGCCCCGGCCGACCGACCGACCGACCTCGAGACGCGAAGGCCGACCGATCTTGCAATGACCGACCGACCGACCGACCACCTTCGAGACACGCCGGCCGACCGACCGGCCTCGAGATGCCCCGGCCGACCGACCGACCTCGAGACGCCCCGGCCGACCGAACTCGCAATGACCGACCGACCGACCGGCCTCGAGACGCGCCGGCCGACCGACCGGCCTCGAGACGCGCCGGCCGACCGATCTCTCAACGACCGGCCGACCGACCGGCCTCGAGACGCGCCGACCGACCGACCGGCCTCGAGACGCGCCGACCGACCGACCGGCCTCGAGACGCCCCGGCCGACCGACCGGCCTCGAGACGCGAAAGACGACCGACCGGCCTCGAGACGCGAAAGACGACCGACCGACCTCGAGACGCGACGGCCGATCGACCGACAGACCTCGAGACGCCCCGACCGACCGAACGACCTCGAGACGCGCTGGCCGACCAATCTCGCAATGACCGACCGACCGACCTCGAGATGCGAAGGCCGACCGATCTCGCAATGACTGACCGACCAACCGGCCTCAAGACGCGAAGGCCGACCGACCCACCGGCCTCGAGACGCCCCGGCCGACCCACCGGCCTCGAGACGCCCCGGCCGACCGACCGACCTCGCAATGACCGGCCGACCGACCTCAAGACGCGCCGGCCGACCGACTGACCTCGACACGCGAAGGCCGACCGACCGACCGACCTCGAGATGCGCCGGCCAACCGACCGACCTCGAGACGCCCCGGCCAACCGACCGACCTCGAGACGCCCCGGCCGACCGACCGACCTCGAGACGCCCCGGCTGACCAATCTCGCAATGAGCGACCGACCGACCGACCTCGAGACGCCCCGGTTGACCAACCGACCTCGAGACGCGCCGGCTGACCAATCTCGCAATGACCGACCGACCGACCGCCCTCGAGACGCCCCGGCCGACCGACCGCCCTCGAGACGCGAAGACCGACCGACCGCCCTCGAGACGCGAAGACCGACCGACCGACCTCGAGACGCGAAGACCGACCGACCGACCTCGAGACGCCCCGGCCGACCGACCGACCTCGAGACGCGAAGGCCGACCAATCTCGCAATGACCGACCGACCGGCCGACCTCGAGACGCGCCGGCTGACCGATCTCACAATGACTGACCGACCGACCGACCTCGAGACGCCCTGGCCGACCGACTGGCCTCGAGACACCCCCGGCCGACCAACCGGCCTCGAGGCGCCCCGGCCGACCGACCGGCCTCGAGACGCGCCGGCC
>NW_027182723.1:0-21576 GCF_040807025.1 Struthio camelus
GAGCCCGCCGAGCCCGGCGCGGGCCACGGCGAGCTCGGCGAGGCCCGCGCCGACGCGCCAGGGCCCGCGGCGGGCGGGGGCGAGCTCGCCGAGCCCGCCGCGGGCCACGGCCAGCTCGGCGAGGCCCGCGCCGACGCGCCAGGGCCCGCGGCGGGCGGGGGCGAGCCCGGGGAGCCCGCCACGGGCCACGGCGAGCTCGGCGAGGCCCGCGCCGACGCGCCAGGGCCCGCGGCGGGCGGGGGCGAGCCCGCCGAGCCCGCCGCGGGCCACGGCGAGCTCGGCGAGGCCCGCGCCGACGCGCCAGGGCCCGCGGCGGGCGGGGGCGCGCCCGCCGAGCCCGCCGCGGGCCACGGCGAGCTCGGCGAGGCCCGCGCCGACGCGCCAGGGCCCGCGGCGGGCGGGGGCGCGCCCGCCGAGCCCGCCGCGGGCCACGGCGAGCTCGGCGAGGCCCGCGCCGACGCGCCAGGGCCCGCGGCGGGCGGGGGCGAGCCCGCCGAGCCCGCCGCGGGCCACGGCGAGCTCGGCGAGTCCCACGCCGACGCGCCAGGGCCCGCGGCGGGCGGGGGCGCGCCCGCCGAGCCCGCCGCGGGCCACGGCGAGCTCGGCGAGGCCCGCGCCGACGCGCCAGGGCCCGCGGCGGGCGGGGGCGAGCCCGCCGAGCCCGCCGCGGGCCACGGCGGGCTCGGCGAGGCCCGCGCCGACGCGCCAGGGCCCGCGGCGGGCGCGGGCGAGCCCGCCGAGCCCGCCGCGGGCCACGGCGAGCTCGGCGAGGCCCGCGCCGACGCGCCAGGGCCGCGGCGGGCGGGGGCGAGCCCGCCGAGCCCGGCACGGGCCACGGCGAGCTCGGCGAGGCCCGCGCCGACGCGCCAGGGCCCGCGGCGGGCGGGGGCGAGCCCGCCGAGCCCGCCGCGGGCCACGGCGAGCACGGCGAGGCCCGCGCCGACGCGCCAGGGCCCGGGGCGGGCGGGGGCGAGCCCGCCGAGCCCGCCGCGGGCCACGGCGAGCTCGGCGAGGCCCGCGCCGACGCGCCAGGGCCCGCGGCGGGCGGGGGCGAGCCCGCCGAGCCCGCCGCGGGCCACGGCGAGCTCGGCGAGGCCCGCCCCGACGCGCCAGGGCCCGCGGCGGGCGGGGGCGAGCCCGCCGAGCCCGCCGCGGGCCACGGCCAGCTCGGCGAAGCCCGCGCCGACGCGCCAGGGCCCGCGGCGGGCGGGGGCGAGCCCGCCGAGCCCGGTGCGGGCCACGGCGAGCTCGGCGAAGCCCGCGCCGACGCGCCAGGGCCCGCGGCGGGCGGGGGCGAGCCCGCCGAGCCCGCCGCGGGCCACGGCCAGCTCGGCGAGGCCCGCGCCGACGCGCCAGGGCCCGCGGCGGGCCGGGGCGAGCCCGGCGAGCCCGCCGCGGGCCACGGCGAGCTCGGCGAGGCCTGCGCCGACGCGCCAGGGCCCGCGGCGGGCGGGGGCGAGCCCGCCGAGCCCGCCGCGGGCCACGGCGAGCTCGGCGAGGCCCGCGCCGACGCGCCAGGGCCCGCGGCGGGCGGGGGCGAGCCCGCCGAGCCCGCCGCGGGCCACGGCGAGCTCGGCGAGGAACGCGCCGACGCGCCAGGGCCCGCGGCGGGCGGGGGCGAGCCCGCCGAGCCCGCCGCGGGCCACGGCGAGCTCGGCGAGGCCCGCGCCGACGCGCCAGGGCCCGCGGCGGGCGGGGGCGAGCCCGCCGAGCCCGCCGCGGGCCACGGCGAGCTCGGCGAGGCCCGCGCCGACGCGCCAGGGCCCGCGGCGGGCGGGGGCGAGCCCGCCGAGCCCGGCGCGGGCCACGGCGAGCTCGGCGAGGCCCGCGCCGACGCGCCAGGGCCCGCGGCGGGCGGGGGCGAGCCCGCCGAGCCCGCCGCGGGCCACGGCGAGCTCGGCGAGGCCCGCGCCGACGCGCCAGGGCCCGCGGCGGGCGGGGGCGAGCCCGCCGAGCCCGCCGCGGGCCACGGCGAGCTCGGCGAGGCCCGCGCCGACGCGCCAGGGCCCGGGGCGGGCGGGGGCGAGCCCGCCGAGTCCGCCGCGGGCCACGGCCAGCTCGGCGAGGCCCGCGCCGACGCGCCAGGGCCCGCGACGGGCGGGGGCGAGCCCGCCGAGCCCGCCGCGGGCCACGGCGAGCTCGGCGAGGCCCGCGCCGACGCGCCAGGGCCCGGGGCGGGCGGGGGCGAGCCCGCCGAGCCCGGCGCCTGCCGCGGCGAGCTCGGCGAGGCCCGCGCCGAGCTCGCCGTGGCCCGCGGCGGGCGGGGGCGAGCCCGGGGAGCCCGCCGCGGGCCACGGCGAGCTCGGCGAGGCCCGCGCCGACGCGCCAGGGCCCGCGGCGGGCGGGGGCGAGCCCGCCGAGCCCGCCGCGGGCCACGGCGGGCTCGGCGAGGCCCGCGCCGACGCGCCAGGGCCCGGGGCGGGCGGGGGCGAGCCCGCCGAGCCCGGCGCGGGCCACGGCGAGCTCGGCGAGGCCCGCGCCGACGCGCCAGGGCCCGCGGCGGGCGGGGGCGAGCCCGCCGAGCCCGCCGCGGGCCACGGCGAGCTCGGCGAGGCCCGCGCCGACGCGCCAGGGCCCGGGGCGGGCGGGGGCGAGCCCGCCGAGCCCGCCGCGGGCCACGGCGAGCTCGGCGAGGCCCGCGCCGACGCGCCAGGGCCCGGGGCGGGCGGGGGCGAGCCCGCCGAGCCCGCCGCGGGCCACGGCCAGCTCGGCGAGGCCCGCGCCGACGCGCCAGGGCCCGCGGCGGGCGGGGGCGAGCCCGCCGAGCCCGCCGCGGGCCACGGCGAGCTCGGCGAGGCCCGCGCCGACGCGCCAGGGCCCGCGGCGGGCGAGGGCGAGCCCGCCGAGCCCGCCGCGGGCCACGGCGAGCTCGGCGAGGCCCGCGCCCACGCGCCAGGGCCCGCGGCGGGCGGGGGCGAGCCCGCCGAGCCCGGCGCCTGCCGCGGCGAGCTCGGCGAGGCCCGCGCCGAGCTCGCCGTGGCCCGCGGCGGGCTCGGCGGGCTCGCCCCCGCCCGCCGCGGGCCACGGCGAGCTCGGCGAGGCCCGCGCCGACGCGCCAGGGCCCGGGGCGGGCGGGGGCGAGCCCGCCGAGCCCGCCGCGGGCCACGGCGAGCTCGGCGAGGCCCGCGCCGACGCGCCAGGGCTCGCGGCGGGCGGGGGCGAGCCCGCCGAGCCCGGCGCCGGCCGCGGCGAGCTCGGCGAGGCCCGCGCCGACGCGCCAGGGCCCGCGGCGGGCGGGGGCGAGCCCGCCGAGCCCGCCGCGGGCCACGGCGAGCTCGGCGAGGCCCGCGCCGACGCGCCAGGGCCCGCGGCGGGCGGGGGCGAGCCCGCCGAGCCCGCCGCGGGCCACGGCGAGCTCGGCGAGGCCCGCGCCGACGCGCCAGGGCCCGCGGCGGGCGGGGGCGAGCCCGCCGAGCCCGCCGCGGGCCACGGCGAGCTCGGCGAGGCCCGCCCCGACGCGCCAGGGCCCACGGCGGGCGGGGGCGAGCCCGCCGAGCCCGCCGCGGGCCACGGCGAGCTCGGCGAGGCCCGCGCCGACGCGCCAGGGCCCGGGGCGGGCGGGGGCGAGCCCGGGGAGCCCGCCGCGGGCCACGGCCAGCTCGGCGAAGCCCGCGCCGACGCGCCAGGGCCCGCGGCGGGCGGGGGCGAGCCCGCCGAGCCCGGTGCGGGCCACGGCCAGCTCGGCGAGGCCCGCTCCGACGCGCCAGGGCCCGGGGCGGGTGGGGGCGAGCCCGCCGAGCCCGCCGCGGGCCACGGCGAGCTCGGCGAGGCCCGCGCCGACGCGCCAGGGCCGCGGCGGGCCGGGGCGAGCCCGCCGAGCCCGCCGCGGGCCACGGCGAGCTCGGCGAGGCCCGCGCCGACGCGCCAGGGCCCGCGGCGGGCGGGGGCGAGCCCGCCGAGCCCGCCGCGGGCCACGGCGAGCTCGGCGAGGCCCGCGCCGACGCGCCAGGGCCCGCGGCGGGCGCGGGCGAGCCCGCCGAGCCCGCCGCGGGCCACGGCGAGCTCGGCGAGGCCCGCGCCGACGCGCCAGGGCCCGCGGCGGGCGGGGGCGAACCCGCCGAGCCCGCCGCGGGCCACGGCGAGCTCGGCGAGGCCCGCGCCGACGCGCCAGGGCCCGCGGCGGGCGGGGGCGAGCCCGCCGAGCCCGGTGCGGGCCACGGCGAGCTCGGCGAAGCCCGCGCCGACGCGCCAGGGCCCGCGGCGGGCGGGGGCGAGCCCGCCGAGCCCGCCGCGGGCCACGGCCAGCTCGGCGAGGCCCGCTCCGACGCGCCAGGGCCCGGGGCGGGCGGGGGCGAGCCCGCCGAGCCCGCCGCGGGCCACGGCGAGCTCGGCGAGGCCCGCGCCGACGCGCCAGGGCCCGCGGCGGGCCGGGGCGAGCCCGCCGAGCCCGCCGCGGGCCACGGTGAGCTCGGCGAGGCCCGCGCCGACGCGCCAGGGCCCGCGGCGGGCGGGGGCGAGCCCGCCGAGCCCGCCGCGGGCCACGGCGAGCTCGGCGAGGCCCGCGCCGACGCGCCAGGGCCCGCGGCGGGCGGGGGCGAGCCCGCCGAGCCCGCCGCGGGCCACGGCGAGCTCGGCGAGGTCCGCGCCGACGCGCCAGGGCCCGCGGCGGGCGGGGGCGAGCCCGCCGAGCCCGCCCCGGGCCACGGCGAGCTCGGCGAGGCCCGCGCCGACGCGCCAGGGCCCGGGGCGGGCGGGGGCGAGCCCGCCGAGCCCGGCGCCTGCCGCGGCGAGCTCGGCGAGGCCCGCGCCGAGCTCGCCGTGGCCCGCGGCGGGCGGGGGCGAGCCCGGGGAGCCCGCCGCGGGCCACGGTGAGCTCGGCGAGGCCCGCGCCGACGCGCCAGGGCCCGGGGCGGGCGGGGGCGAGCCCGCCGAGCCCGCCGCGGGCCACGGCGAGCTCGGCGAGGCCCGCGCCGACGCGCCAGGGCCCGGGGCGGGCGGGGGCGAGCCCGCCGAGCCCGCCGCGGGCCACGGCGAGCTCGGCGAGGCCCGCGCCGACGCGCCAGGGCCCGCGGCGGGCGGGGGCGAGCCCGCCGAGCCCGCCGCGGGCCACGGCGAGCTCGGCGAGGCCCGCGCCGACGCGCCAGGGCCCGCGGCGGGCGGGGGCGAGCCCGCCGAGCCCGGCGCGGGCCACGGCGAGCTCGGCGAGGCCCGCGCCGACGCGCCAGGGCCCGCGGCGGGCGGGGGCGAGCCCGCCGAGCCCGCCGCGGGCCACGGCGAGCTCGGCGAGGCCCGCGCCGACGCGCCAGGGCCCGGGGCGGGCGGGGGCGAGCCCGCCGAGCCCGCCGCGGGCCACGGCGAGCTCGGCGAGGCCCGCGCCGACGCGCCAGGGCCCGCGGCGGGCGGGGGCGAGCCCGCCGAGCCCGCCGCGGGCCACGGCCAGCTCGGCGAGGCCCGCGCCGACGCGCCAGGGCCCGCGGCGGGCGGGGGCGAGCCCGCCGAGCCCGCCGCGGGCCACGGCGAGCTCGGCGAGGCCCGCGCCGACGCGCCAGGGCCCGGGGCGGGCGGGGGCGAGCCCGGGGAGCCCGCCGCGGGCCACGGCCAGCTCGGCGAAGCCCGCGCCGACGCGCCAGGGCCCGCGGCGGGCGGGGGCGAGCCCGCCGAGCCCGGTGCGGGCCACGGCGAGCTCGGCGAAGCCCGCGCCGACGCGCCAGGGCCCGCGGCGGGCGGGGGCGAGCCCGCCGAGCCCGCCGCGGGCCACGGCCAGCTCGGCGAGGCCCGCTCCGACGCGCCAGGGCCCGGGGCGGGTGGGGGCGAGCCCGCCGAGCCCGCCGCGGGCCACGGCGAGCTCGGCGAGGCCCGCGCCGACGCGCCAGGGCCGCGGCGGGCCGGGGCGAGCCCGCCGAGCCCGCCGCGGGCCACGGCGAGCTCGGCGAGGCCCGCGCCGACGCGCCAGGGCCCGCGGCGGGCGGGGGCGAGCCCGCCGAGCCCGCCGCGGGCCACGGCGAGCTCGGCGAGGCCCGCGCCGACGCGCCAGGGCCCGCGGCGGGCGCGGGCGAGCCCGCCGAGCCCGCCGCGGGCCACGGCGAGCTCGGCGAGGCCCGCGCCGACGCGCCAGGGCCCGCGGCGGGCGGGGGCGAACCCGCCGAGCCCGCCGCGGGCCACGGCGAGCTCGGCGAGGCCCGCGCCGACGCGCCAGGGCCCGCGGCGGGCGGGGGCGAGCCCGCCGAGCCCGGTGCGGGCCACGGCGAGCTCGGCGAAGCCCGCGCCGACGCGCCAGGGCCCGCGGCGGGCGGGGGCGAGCCCGCCGAGCCCGCCGCGGGCCACGGCCAGCTCGGCGAGGCCCGCTCCGACGCGCCAGGGCCCGGGGCGGGCGGGGGCGAGCCCGCCGAGCCCGCCGCGGGCCACGGCGAGCTCGGCGAGGCCCGCGCCGACGCGCCAGGGCCCGCGGCGGGCCGGGGCGAGCCCGCCGAGCCCGCCGCGGGCCACGGTGAGCTCGGCGAGGCCCGCGCCGACGCGCCAGGGCCCGCGGCGGGCGGGGGCGAGCCCGCCGAGCCCGCCGCGGGCCACGGCGAGCTCGGCGAGGCCCGCGCCGACGCGCCAGGGCCCGCGGCGGGCGGGGGCGAGCCCGCCGAGCCCGCCGCGGGCCACGGCGAGCTCGGCGAGGTCCGCGCCGACGCGCCAGGGCCCGCGGCGGGCGGGGGCGAGCCCGCCGAGCCCGCCCCGGGCCACGGCGAGCTCGGCGAGGCCCGCGCCGACGCGCCAGGGCCCGGGGCGGGCGGGGGCGAGCCCGCCGAGCCCGGCGCCTGCCGCGGCGAGCTCGGCGAGGCCCGCGCCGAGCTCGCCGTGGCCCGCGGCGGGCGGGGGCGAGCCCGGGGAGCCCGCCGCGGGCCACGGTGAGCTCGGCGAGGCCCGCGCCGACGCGCCAGGGCCCGGGGCGGGCGGGGGCGAGCCCGCCGAGCCCGCCGCGGGCCACGGCGAGCTCGGCGAGGCCCGCGCCGACGCGCCAGGGCCCGGGGCGGGCGGGGGCGAGCCCGCCGAGCCCGCCGCGGGCCACGGCGAGCTCGGCGAGGCCCGCGCCGACGCGCCAGGGCCCGCGGCGGGCGGGGGCGAGCCCGCCGAGCCCGCCGCGGGCCACGGCGAGCTCGGCGAGGCCCGCGCCGACGCGCCAGGGCCCGCGGCGGGCGGGGGCGAGCCCGCCGAGCCCGGCGCGGGCCACGGCGAGCTCGGCGAGGCCCGCGCCGACGCGCCAGGGCCCGCGGCGGGCGGGGGCGAGCCCGCCGAGCCCGCCGCGGGCCACGGCGAGCTCGGCGAGGCCCGCGCCGACGCGCCAGGGCCCGGGGCGGGCGGGGGCGAGCCCGCCGAGCCCGCCGCGGGCCACGGCGAGCTCGGCGAGGCCCGCGCCGACGCGCCAGGGCCCGCGGCGGGCGGGGGCGAGCCCGCCGAGCCCGCCGCGGGCCACGGCCAGCTCGGCGAGGCCCGCGCCGACGCGCCAGGGCCCGCGGCGGGCGGGGGCGAGCCCGCCGAGCCCGCCGCGGGCCACGGCGAGCTCGGCGAGGCCCGCGCCGACGCGCCAGGGCCCGCGGCGGGCGGGGGCGAGCCCGCCGAGCCCGCCGCGGGCCACGGCCAGCTCGGCGAGGCCCGCGCCGACGCGCCAGGGCCCGCGGCGGGCGGGGGCGAGCCCGCCGAGCCCGCCGCGGGCCACGGCCAGCTCGGCGAGGCCCGCGCCGACGCGCCAGGGCCCGCGGCGGGCGGGGGCGAGCCCGCCGAGCCCGCCGCGGGCCACGGCCAGCTCGGCGAGGCCCGCGCCGACGCGCCAGGGCCCGCGGCGGGCGGGGGCGAGCCCGCCGAGCCCGGCGCGGGCCACGGCGAGCTCGGCGAGGCCCGCGCCGACGCGCCAGGGCCCGCGGCGGGCGGGGGCGAGCCCGCCGAGCCCGCCGCGGGCCACGGCGAGCTCGGCGAGGCCCGCGCCGACGCGCCAGGGCCCGCGGCGGGCGGGGGCGAGCCCGCCGAGCCCGCCGCGGGCCACGGCGAGCTCGGCGAGGCCCGCGCCGACGCGCCAGGGCCCGCGGCGGGCGGGGGCGAGCCCGCCGAGCCCGCCGCGGGCCACGGCGAGCTCGGCGAGGCCCGCGCCGACGCGCCAGGGCCCGCGGCGGGCGGGGGCGAGCCTGCCGAGGCGGCCGCGGGCCACGGCGAGCTCGGCGAGGCCCGCGCCGACGCGCCAGGGCCCGCGGCGGGCGGGGGCGAGCCCGCCGAGCCCGCCGCGGGCCACGGCGGGCTCGGCGAGGCCCGCGCCGACGCGCCAGGGCCCGGGGCGGGCGGGGGCGAGCCCGCCGAGCCCGCCGCGGGCCACGGCGGGCTCGGCGAGGCCCGCGCCGACGCGCCAGGGCCCGGGGCGGGCGGGGGCGAGCCCGCCGAGCCCGCCGCGGGCCACGGCGAGCTCGGCGAGGCCCGCGCCGACGCGCCAGGGCCCGCGGCGGGCGGGGGCGAGCCCGCCGAGCCCGCCGCGGGCCACGGCGAGCTCGGCGAGGCCCGCGCCGACGCGCCAGGGCCCGCGGCGGGCGGGGGCGAGCCCGCCGAGCCCGCCGCGGGCCACGGCGAGCACGGCGAGGCCCGCGCCGACGCGCCAGGGCCCGCGGCGGGTGGGGGCGAGCCCGCCGAGCCCGCCGCGGGCCACGGCGAGCTCGGCGAGGCCCGCGCCGACGCGCCAGGGCCCGCGGCGGGCGGGGGCGAGCCCGCCGAGCCCGCCGCGGGCCACGGCGAGCTCGGCGAGGCCCGCGCCGACGCGCCAGGGCCCGCGGCGGGCGGGGGCGAGCTCGCCGAGCCCGCCGCGGGCCACGGCGAGCTCGGCGAGGCCCGCGCCGACGCGCCAGGGCCCGCGGCGGGCGGGGGCGAGCCCGCCGAGCCCGCCGCGGGCCACGGCGAGCTCGGCGAGGCCCGCGCCGACGCGCCAGGGCCCGCGGCGGGCGGGGGCGAGCCCGCCGAGCCCGCCGCGGGCCACGGCGAGCTCGGCGAGGCCCGCGACGACGCGCCAGGGCCCGCGGCGGGCGGGGGCGCGCCCGCCGAGCCCGCCGCGGGCCACGGCGAGCTCGGCGAGGCCCGCGCCGACGCGCCAGGGCCCGCGGCGGGCGGGGGCGAGCCCGCCGAGCCCGCCGCGGGCCACGGCGAGCTCGGCGAGGCCCGCGCCGACGCGCCAGGGCCCGCGGCGGGCGGGGGCGAGCCCGCCGAGCCCGCCGCGGGCCACGGCGAGCTCGGCGAGGCCCACGCCGACGCGCCAGGGCCCGCGGCGGGCGGGGGCGCGCCCGCCGAGCCCGCCGCGGGCCACGGCGAGCTCGGCGAGGCCCGCGCCGACGCGCCAGGGCCCGCGGCGGGCGGGGGCGAGCCCGCCGAGCCCGCCGCGGGCCACGGCGGGCTCGGCGAGGCCCGCGCCGACGCGCCAGGGCCCGCGGCGGGCGGGGGCGAGCCCGCCGAGCCCGCCGCGGGCCACGGCGAGCTCGGCGAGGCCCGCGCCGACGCGCCAGGGCCCGCGGCGGGCGGGGGCGAGCCCGCCGAGCCCGGCGCGGGCCACGGCGAGCTCGGCGAGGCCCGCGCCGACGCGCCAGGGCCCGCGGCGGGCGGGGGCGAGCCCGCCGAGCCCGCCGCGGGCCACGGCGAGCACGGCGAGGCCCGCGCCGACGCGCCAGGGCCCGCGGCGGGCGGGGGCGAGCCCGCCGAGCCCGGCGCGGGCCACGGCGAGCTCGGCGAGGCCCGCCCCGACGCGCCAGGGCCCGCGGCGGGCGGGGGCGAGCCCGCCGAGCCCGCCGCGGGCCACGGCGAGCTCGGCGAGGCCCGCCCCGACGCGCCAGGGCCCGCGGCGGGCGGGGGCGAGCCCGCCGAGCCCGCCGCGGGCCACGGCCAGCTCGGCGAAGCCCGCGCCGACGCGCCAGGGCCCGCGGCGGGCAGGGGCGAGCCCGCCGAGCCCGGTGCGGGCCACGGCGAGCTCGGCGAAGCCCGCGCCGACGCGCCAGGGCCCGCGGCGGGCGGGGGCGAGCCCGCCGAGCCCGCCGCGGCCACGGCGAGCTCGGCGAGGCCCGCTCCGACGCGCCAGGGCCCGGGGCGGGCGGGGGCGAGCCCGCCGAGCCCGCCGCGGGCCACGGCGAGCTCGGCGAGGCCCGCGCCGACGCGCCAGGGCCCGCGGCGGGCCGGGGCGAGCCCGCCGAGCCCGCCGCGGGCCACGGCGAGCTCGGCGAGGCCCGCGCCGACGCGCCAGGGCCCGTGGCGGGCGGGGGCGAGCCCGCCGAGCCCGCCGCGGGCCACGGCGAGCTCGGCGAGGCCCGCGCCGACGCGCCAGGGCCCGCGGCGGGCGGGGGCGAGCCCGCCGAGCCCGCCGCGGGCCACGGCGAGCTCGGCGAGGAACGCGCCGACGCGCCAGGGCCCGCGGCGGGCGGGGGCGAGCCCGCCGAGCCCGCCGCGGGCCACGGCGAGCTCGGCGAGGCCCGCGCCGACGCGCCAGGGCCCGCGGCGGGCGGGGGCGAGCCCGCCGAGCCCGCCGCGGGCCACGGCGAGCTCGGCGAGGCCCGCGCCGACGCGCCAGGGCCCGCGGCGGGCGGGGGCGAGCCCGGGGAGCCCGCCGCGGGCCACGGCGAGCTCGGCGAGGCCCGCGCCGACGCGCCAGGGCCCGCGGCGGGCGGGGGCGAGCCCGCCGAGCCCGCCGCGGGCCACGGCGAGCTCGGCGAGGCCCGCGCCGACGCGCCAGGGCCCGCGGCGGGCGGGGGCGAGCCCGCCGAGCCCGGCGCGGGCCACGGCGAGCTCGGCGAGGCCCGCGCCGACGCGCCAGGGCCCGCGGCGGGCGGGGGCGAGCCCGCCGAGCCCGGTGCGGGCCACGGCGAGCTCGGCGAAGCCCGCGCCGACGCGCCAGGGCCCGCGGCGGGCGGGGGCGAGCCCGCCGAGCCCGCCGCGGGCCACGGCGAGCTCGGCGAGGCCCGCTCCGACGCGCCAGGGCCCGGGGCGGGCGGGGGCGAGCCCGCCGAGCCCGCCGCGGGCCACGGCGAGCTCGGCGAGGCCCGCGCCGACGCGCCAGGGCCCGCGGCGGGCCGGGGCGAGCCCGCCGAGCCTGCCGCGGGCCACGGCGAGCTCGGCGAGGCCCGCGCCGACGCGCCAGGGCCCGCGGCGGGCGGGGGCGAGCCCGCCGAGCCCGCCGCGGGCCACGGCGAGCTCGGCGAGGCCCGCGCCGACGCGCCAGGGCCCGCGGCGGGCGGGGGCGAGCCCGCCGAGCCCGCCGCGGGCCACGGCGAGCTCGGCGAGGCCCGCGCCGACGCGCCAGGGCCCGCGGCGGGCGGGGGCGAGCCCGCCGAGCCCGCCGCGGGCCACGGCGAGCTCGGCGAGGCCCGCGCCGACGCGCCAGGGCCCGCGGCGGGCGGGGGCGAGCCCGCCGAGCCCGGCGCGGGCCACGGCGAGCTCGGCGAGGCCCGCGCCGACGCGCCAGGGCCCGCGGTGGGCGGGGGCGAGCCCGGGGAGCCCGCCGCGGGCCACGGCGAGCTCGGCGAGGCCCGCGCCGACGCGCCAGGGCCCGCGGTGGGCGGGGGCGAGCCCGGGGAGCCCGCCGCGGGCCACGGCGAGCTCGGCGAAGCCCGCGCCGACGCGCCAGGGCCCGCGGCGGGCGGGGGCGAGCCCGCCGAGCCCGCCGCGGGCCACGGCGAGCTCGGCGAGGCCCGCTCCGATGCGCCAAGGCCCGCGGCGGGCGGGGGCGAGCCCGCCGAGCCCGCCGCGGGCCACGGCGAGCTCGGCGAGGCCCGCGCCGACGCGCCAGGGCCCGCGGCGGGCCGGGGCGAGCCCGCCGAGCCCGCCGCGGGCCACGGTGAGCTCGGCGAGGCCCGCGCCGACGCGCCAGGGCCCGCGGCGGGCGGGGGCGAGCCCGCCGAGCCCGCCGCGGGCCACGGCGAGCTCGGCGAGGCCCGCGCCGACGCGCCAGGGCCCGCGGCGGGCGGGGGCGAGCCCGCCGAGCCCGCCGCGGGCCACGGCGAGCTCGGCGAGGCCCGCGCCGACGCGCCAGGGCCCGCGGCGGGCGGGGGCGAGCCCGCCGAGCCCGCCGCGGGCCACGGCGAGCTCGGCGAGGCCCGCGCCGACGCGCCAGGGCCCGCGGCGGGCGGGGGCGAGCCCGCCGAGCCCGCCGCGGGCCACGGCCAGCTCGGCGAAGCCCGCGCCGACGCGCCAGGGCCCGCGGCGGGCGGGGGCGAGCCCGCCGAGCCCGGTGCGGGCCACGGCGAGCTCGGCGAAGCCCGCGCCGACGCGCCAGGGCCCGCGGCGGGCGGGGGCGAGCCCGCCGAGCCCGCCGCGGGCCACGGCGAGCTCGGCGAGGCCCGCTCCGACGCGCCAGGGCCCGGGGCGGGCGGGGGCGAGCCCGCCGAGCCCGCCGCGGGCCACGGCGAGCTCGGCGAGGCCCGCGCCGACGCGCCAGGGCCCGCGGCGGGCGGGGGCGAGCCCGCCGAGCCCGCCGCGGGCCACGGCGAGCTCGGCGAGGCCCGCGCCGACGCGCCAGGGCCCGCGGCGGGCGGGGGCGAGCCCGCCGAGCCCGGCGCGGGCCACGGCGAGCTCGGCGAGGCCCGCGCCGACGCGCCAGGGCCCGCGGCGGGCTGGGGCGAGCCCGCCGAGCCCGGTGCGGGCCACGGCGAGCTCGGCGAAGCCCGCGCCGACGCGCCAGGGCCCGCGGCGGGCGGGGGCGAGCCCGCCGAGCCCGCCGCGGGCCACGGCGAGCTCGGCGAGGCCCGCTCCGACGCGCCAGGGCCCGGGGCGGGCGGGGGCGAGCCCGCCGAGCCCGCCGCGGGCCACGGCGAGCTCGGCGAGGCCCGCGCCGACGCGCCAGGGCCCGCGGCGGGCCGGGGCGAGCCCGCCGAGCCTGCCGCGGGCCACGGTGAGCTCGGCGAGGCCCGCGCCGACGCGCCAGGGCCCGCGGCGGGCGGGGGCGAGCCCGCCGAGCCCGCCGCGGGCCACGGCGAGCTCGGCGAGGCCCGCGCCGACGCGCCAGGGCCCGCGGCGGGCGGGGGCGAGCCCGCCGAGCCCGCCGCGGGCCACGGCGAGCTCGGCGAGGCCCGCGCCGACGCGCCAGGGCCCGCGGCGGGCGGGGGCGAGCCCGCCGAGCCCGCCGCGGGCCACGGCGAGCTCGGCGAGGCCCGCGCCGACGCGCCAGGGCCCGCGGCGGGCGGGGGCGAGCCCGCCGAGCCCGGCGCGGGCCACGGCGAGCTCGGCGAGGCCCGCGCCGACGCGCCAGGGCCCGCGGTGGGCGGGGGCGAGCCCGGGGAGCCCGCCGCGGGCCACGGCGAGCTCGGCGAGGCCCGCGCCGACGCGCCAGGGCCCGCGGCGGGCGGGGGCGAGCCCGCCGAGCCCGCCGCGGGCCACGGCCAGCTCGGCGAGGCCCGCGCCGACGCGCCAGGGCCCGGGGCGGGCGGGGGCGAGCCCGCCGAGCCCGCCGCGGGCCACGGCAAGCTCGGCGAGGCCCGCGCCGACGCGCCAGGGCCCGGGGCGGGCGGGGGCGAGCCCGCCGAGCCCGCCGCGGGCCACGGCGAGCTCGGCGAGGCCCGCGCCGAGCTCTCCGTGGCCCGCGGCGGGCGGGGGCGAGCCCGGCGAGCCCGCCGCGGGCCACGGCGAGCTCGGCGAGGCCCGCGCCGACGCGCCAGGGCCCGGGGCGGGCGGGGGCGAGCCCGCCGAGCCCGCCGCGGGCCACGGCGAGCTCGGCGAGGCCCGCGCCGACGCGCCAGGGCCCGCGGCGGGCGGGGGCGAGCCCGCCGAGCCCGCCGCGGGCCACGGCGAGCTCGGCGAGGCCCGCGCCGACGCGCCAGGGCCCGCGGCGGGCGGGGGCGAGCCCGCCGAGCCCGCCGCGGGCCACGGCGAGCTCGGCGAGGCCCGCGCCGACGCGCCAGGGCCCGCGGCGGGCGGGGGCGAGCCCGCCGAGCCCGCCGCGGGCCACGGCGAGCTCGGCGAGGCCCGCGCCGACGCGCCAGGGCTCGCGGCGGGCGGGGGCGAGCCCGCCGAGCCCGGCGCCGGCCGCGGCGAGCTCGGCGAGGCCCGCGCCGACGCGCCAGGGCCCGCGGCGGGCGGGGGCGAGCCCGCCGAGCCCGCCGCGGGCCACGGCGAGCTCGGCGAGGCCCGCGCCGACGCGCCAGGGCCCGCGGCGGGCGGGGGCGAGCCCGCCGAGCCCGCCGCGGGCCACGGCGAGCTCGGCGAGGCCCGCGCCGACGCGCCAGGGCCCGCGGCGGGCGGGGGCGAGCCCGCCGAGCCCGCCGCGGGCCACGGCGAGCTCGGCGAGGCCCGCGCCGACGCGCCAGGGCCCGCGGCGGGCGGGGGCGAGCTCGCCGAGCCCGCCGCGGGCCACGGCCAGCTCGGCGAGGCCCGCGCCGACGCGCCAGGGCCCGCGGCGGGCGGGGGCGAGCCCGCCGAGCCCGCCGCGGGCCACGGCGAGCTCGGCGAGGCCCGCGCCGACGCGCCAGGGCCCGCGGCGGGCGGGGGCGAGCCCGCCGAGCCCGCCGCGGGCCACGGCGAGCTCGGCGAGGCCCGCGCCGACGCGCCAGGGCCCGGGGCGGGCGCGGGCGAGCCCGCCGAGCCCGCCGCGGGCCACGGCGAGCTCGGCGAGGCCCGCGCCGACGCGCCAGGGCCCGGGGCGGGCGGGGGCGAGCCCGCCGAGCCCGCCGCGGGCCACGGCGAGCTCGGCGAGGCCCGCCCCGACGCGCCAGGGCCCGCGGCGGGCGGGGGCGAGCCCGCCGAGCCCGCCGCGGGCCACGGCCAGCTCGGCGAAGCCCGCGCCGACGCGCCAGGGCCCGCGGCGGGCGGGGGCGAGCCCGCCGAGCCCGGTGCGGGCCACGGCGAGCTCGGCGAAGCCCGCGCCGACGCGCCAGGGCCCGCGGCGGGCGGGGGCGAGCCCGCCGAGCCCGCCGCGGGCCACGGCGAGCTCGGCGAGGCCCGCTCCGACGCGCCAGGGCCCGGGGCGGGCGGGGGCGAGCCCGCCGAGCCCGCCGCGGGCCACGGCGAGCTCGGCGAGGCCCGCGCCGACGCGCCAGGGCCCGCGGCGGGCCGGGGCGAGCCCGCCGAGCCCGCCGCGGGCCACGGTGAGCTCGGCGAGGCCCGCCCCGACGCGCCAGGGCCCGCGGCGGGCGGGGGCGAGCCCGCCGAGCCCGCCGCGGGCCACGGCCAGCTCGGCGAGGCCCGCGCCGACGCGCCAGGGCCCGGGGCGGGCGGGGGCGAGCCCGCCGAGCCCGCCGCGGGCCACGGCAAGCTCGGCGAGGCCCGCGCCGACGCGCCAGGGCCCGGGGCGGGCGGGGGCGAGCCCGCCGAGCCCGCCGCGGGCCACGGCGAGCTCGGCGAGGCCCGCGCCGAGCTCGCCGTGGCCCGCGGCGGGCGGGGGCGAGCCCGGGGAGCCCGCCGCGGGCCACGGCGAGCTCGGCGAGGCCCGCGCCGACGCGCCAGGGCCCGGGGCGGGCGGGGGCGAGCCCGCCGAGCCCGCCGCGGGCCACGGCGAGCTCGGCGAGGCCCGCGCCGACGCGCCAGGGCCCGCGGCGGGCCGGGGCGAGCCCGCCGAGCCCGCCGCGGGCCACGGTGAGCTCGGCGAGGCCCGCCCCGACGCGCCAGGGCCCGCGGCGGGCGGGGGCGAGCCCGCCGAGCCCGCCGCGGGCCACGGCCAGCTCGGCGAGGCCCGCGCCGACGCGCCAGGGCCCGGGGCGGGCGGGGGCGAGCCCGCCGAGCCCGCCGCGGGCCACGGCAAGCTCGGCGAGGCCCGCGCCGACGCGCCAGGGCCCGGGGCGGGCGGGGGCGAGCCCGCCGAGCCCGCCGCGGGCCACGGCGAGCTCGGCGAGGCCCGCGCCGAGCTCGCCGTGGCCCGCGGCGGGCGGGGGCGAGCCCGGCGAGCCCGCCGCGGGCCACGGCGAGCTCGGCGAGGCCCGCGCCGACGCGCCAGGGCCCGGGGCGGGCGGGGGCGAGCCCGCCGAGCCCGCCGCGGGCCACGGCGAGCTCGGCGAGGCCCGCGCCGACGCGCCAGGGCCCGGGGCGGGCGGGGGCGAGCCCGCCGAGCCCGCCGCGGGCCACGGCGAGCTCGGCGAGGCCCGCGCCGACGCGCCAGGGCCCGCGGCGGGCGGGGGCGAGCCCGCCGAGCCCGCCGCGGGCCACGGCGAGCTCGGCGAGGCCCGCGCCGACGCGCCAGGGCCCGGGGCGGGCGGGGGCGAGCCCGCCGAGCCCGGCGCGGGCCACGGCGAGCTCGGCGAGGCCCGCGCCGACGCGCCAGGGCCCGCGGCGGGCGGGGGCGAGCCCGCCGAGCCCGCCGCGGGCCACGGCGAGCTCGGCGAGGCCCGCGCCGACGCGCCAGGGCCCGCGGCGGGCGGGGGCGAGCCCGCCGAGCCCGCCGCGGGCCACGGCGAGCTCGGCGAGGCCCGCGCCGACGCGCCAGGGCCCGGGGCGGGCGGGGGCGAGCCCGCCGAGCCCGCCGCGGGCCACGGCGAGCTCGGCGAGGCCCGCGCCGACGCGCCAGGGCCCGCGGCGGGCGGGGGCGAGCCCGCCGAGCCCGCCGCGGGCCACGGCGAGCTCGGCGAGGCCCGCGCCGACGCGCCAGGGCCCGCGGCGGGCGAGGGCGAGCCCGCCGAGCCCGCCGCGGGCCACGGCGAGCTCGGCGAGGCCCGCGCCCACGCGCCAGGGCCCGCGGCGGGCGGGGGCGAGCCCGCCGAGCCCGGCGCCTGCCGCGGCGAGCTCGGCGAGGCCCGCGCCGAGCTCGCCGTGGCCCGCGGCGGGCTCGGCGGGCTCGCCCCCGCCCGCCGCGGGCCACGGCGAGCTCGGCGAGGCCCGCGCCGACGCGCCAGGGCCCGCGGCGGGCGGGGGCGAGCCCGCCGAGCCCGCCGCGGGCCACGGCGAGCTCGGCGAGGCCCGCGCCGACGCGCCAGGGCTCGCGGCGGGCGGGGGCGAGCCCGCCGAGCCCGGCGCCGGCCGCGGCGAGCTCGGCGAGGCCCGCGCCGACGCGCCAGGGCCCGCGGCGGGCGGGGGCGAGCCCGCCGAGCCCGCCGCGGGCCACGGCGAGCTCGGCGAGGCCCGCGCCGACGCGCCAGGGCCCGCGGCGGGCGGGGGCGAGCCCGCCGAGCCCGCCGCGGGCCACGGCGAGCTCGGCGAGGCCCGCGCCGACGCGCCAGGGCCCGCGGCGGGCGGGGGCGAGCCCGCCGAGCCCGCCGCGGGCCACGGCGAGCTCGGCGAGGCCCGCGCCGACGCGCCAGGGCCCGCGGCGGGCGGGGGCGAGCTCGCCGAGCCCGCCGCGGGCCACGGCCAGCTCGGCGAGGCCCGCGCCGACGCGCCAGGGCCCGCGGCGGGCGGGGGCGAGCCCGCCGAGCCCGCCGCGGGCCACGGCGAGCTCGGCGAGGCCCGCGCCGACGCGCCAGGGCCCGCGGCGGGCGGGGGCGAGCCCGCCGAGCCCGCCGCGGGCCACGGCGAGCTCGGCGAGGCCCGCGCCGACGCGCCAGGGCCCGGGGCGGGCGCGGGCGAGCCCGCCGAGCCCGCCGCGGGCCACGGCGAGCTCGGCGAGGCCCGCGCCGACGCGCCAGGGCCCGGGGCGGGCGGGGGCGAGCCCGCCGAGCCCGCCGCGGGCCACGGCGAGCTCGGCGAGGCCCGCCCCGACGCGCCAGGGCCCGCGGCGGGCGGGGGCGAGCCCGCCGAGCCCGCCGCGGGCCACGGCCAGCTCGGCGAAGCCCGCGCCGACGCGCCAGGGCCCGCGGCGGGCGGGGGCGAGCCCGCCGAGCCCGGTGCGGGCCACGGCGAGCTCGGCGAAGCCCGCGCCGACGCGCCAGGGCCCGCGGCGGGCGGGGGCGAGCCCGCCGAGCCCGCCGCGGGCCACGGCGAGCTCGGCGAGGCCCGCTCCGACGCGCCAGGGCCCGGGGCGGGCGGGGGCGAGCCCGCCGAGCCCGCCGCGGGCCACGGCGAGCTCGGCGAGGCCCGCGCCGACGCGCCAGGGCCCGCGGCGGGCCGGGGCGAGCCCGCCGAGCCCGCCGCGGGCCACGGTGAGCTCGGCGAGGCCCGCCCCGACGCGCCAGGGCCCGCGGCGGGCGGGGGCGAGCCCGCCGAGCCCGCCGCGGGCCACGGCGAGCTCGGCGAGGCCCGCGCCGACGCGCCAGGGCCCGGGGCGGGCGGGGGCGAGCCCGCCGAGCCCGCCGCGGGCCACGGCGAGCTCGGCGAGGCCCGCGCCGACGCGCCAGGGCCCGCGGCGGGCGGGGGCGAGCCCGCCGAGCCCGCCGCGGGCCACGGCGAGCTCGGCGAGGCCCGCGCCGACGCGCCAGGGCCCGCGGCGGGCGGGGGCGAGCCCGCCGAGCCCGGCGCGGGCCACGGCGAGCTCGGCGAGGCCCGCGCCGACGCGCCAGGGCCCGCGGTGGGCGGGGGCGAGCCCGGGGAGCCCGCCGCGGGCCACGGCGAGCTCGGCGAGGCCCGCGCCGACGCGCCAGGGCCCGCGGCGGGCGGGGGCGAGCCCGCCGAGCCCGCCGCGGGCCACGGCCAGCTCGGCGAGGCCCGCGCCGACGCGCCAGGGCCCGCGGCGGGCGGGGGCGAGCCCGCCGAGCCCGCCGCGGGCCACGGCAAGCTCGGCGAGGCCCGCGCCGACGCGCCAGGGCCCGGGGCGGGCGGGGGCGAGCCCGCCGAGCCCGCCGCGGGCCACGGCGAGCTCGGCGAGGCCCGCGCCGAGCTCGCCGTGGCCCGCGGCGGGCGGGGGCGAGCCCGGCGAGCCCGCCGCGGGCCACGGCGAGCTCGGCGAGGCCCGCGCCGACGCGCCAGGGCCCGGGGCGGGCGGGGGCGAGCCCGCCGAGCCCGCCGCGGGCCACGGCGAGCTCGGCGAGGCCCGCGCCGACGCGCCAGGGCCCGGGGCGGGCGCGGGCGAGCCCGCCGAGCCCGCCGCGGGCCACGGCGAGCTCGGCGAGGCCCGCGCCGACGCGCCAGGGCCCGCGGCGGGCGGGGGCGAGCCCGGGGAGCCCGCCGCGGGCCACGGCGAGCTCGGCGAGGCCCGCGCCGACGCGCCAGGGCCCGCGGCGGGCGAGGGCGAGCCCGCCGAGCCCGCCGCGGGCCACGGCGAGCTCGGCGAGGCCCGCGCCCACGCGCCAGGGCCCGCGGCGGGCGGGGGCGAGCCCGCCGAGCCCGGCGCCTGCCGCGGCGAGCTCGGCGAGGCCCGCGCCGAGCTCGCCGTGGCCCGCGGCGGGCTCGGCGGGCTCGCCCCCGCCCGCCGCGGGCCACGGCGAGCTCGGCGAGGCCCGCGCCGACGCGCCAGGGCCCGCGGCGGGCGGGGGCGAGCCCGCCGAGCCCGCCGCGGGCCACGGCGAGCTCGGCGAGGCCCGCGCCGACGCGCCAGGGCCCGCGGCGGGCGGGGGCGAGCCCGCCGAGCCCGCCGCGGGCCGCGGCGAGCTCGGCGAGGCCCGCGCCGACGCGCCAGGGCCCGCGGCGGGCGGGGGCGAGCCCGCCGAGCCCGCCGCGGGCCACGGCGAGCTCGGCGAGGCCCGCGCCGACGCGCCAGGGCCCGCGGCGGGCGGGGGCGAGCCCGCCGAGCCCGCCGCGGGCCACGGCGAGCTCGGCGAGGCCCGCGCCGACGCGCCAGGGCCCGCGGCGGGCGGGGGCGAGCCCGCCGAGCCCGCCGCGGGCCACGGCGAGCTCGGCGAGGCCCGCCCCGACGCGCCAGGGCCCACGGCGGGCGGGGGCGAGCCCGCCGAGCCCGCCGCGGGCCACGGCGAGCTCGGCGAGGCCCGCGCCGACGCGCCAGGGCCCGGGGCGGGCGGGGGCGAGCCCGCCGAGCCCGCCGCGGGCCACGGCCAGCTCGGCGAAGCCCGCGCCGACGCGCCAGGGCCCGCGGCGGGCGGGGGCGAGCCCGCCGAGCCCGGTGCGGGCCACGGCGAGCTCGGCGAAGCCCGCGCCGACGCGCCAGGGCCCGGGGCGGGTGGGGGCGAGCCCGCCGAGCCCGCCGCGGGCCACGGCGAGCTCGGCGAGGCCCGCGCCGACGCGCCAGGGCCGCGGCGGGCCGGGGCGAGCCCGCCGAGCCCGCCGCGGGCCACGGCGAGCTCGGCGAGGCCCGCGCCGACGCGCCAGGGCCCGCGGCGGGCGGGGGCGAGCCCGCCGAGCCCGCCGCGGGCCACGGCGAGCTCGGCGAGGCCCGCGCCGACGCGCCAGGGCCCGCGGCGGGCGCGGGCGAGCCCGCCGAGCCCGCCGCGGGCCACGGCGAGCTCGGCGAGGCCCGCGCCAACGCGCCAGGGCCCGCGGCGGGCGGGGGCGAACCCGCCGAGCCCGCCGCGGGCCACGGCGAGCTCGGCGAGGCCCGCGCCGACGCGCCAGGGCCCGCGGCGGGCGGGGACGAGCCCGCCGAGCCCGCCGCGGGCCACGGCGAGCTCGGCGAGGCCCGCGCCGACGCGCCAGGGCCCGCGGCGGGCGGGGGCGAGCCCGCCGAGCCCGCCGCGGGCCACGGCGAGCTCGGCGAGGCCCGCGCCAACGCGCCAGGGCCCGCGGCGGGCGGGGGCGAGCCCGCCGAGCCCGCTGCGGGCCACGGCGAGCTCGGCGAGGCCCGCGCCGACGCGCCAGGGCCCGCGGCGGGCGGGGGCGAGCCCGCCGAGCCCGCCGCGGGCCACGGCGAGCTCGGCGAGGCCCGCGCCGACGCGCCAGGGCCCGGGGCGGGCGGGGGCGAGCCCGCCGAGCCCGGCGCCTGCCGCGGCGAGCTCGGCGAGGCCCGCGCCGAGCTCGCCGTGGCCCGCGGCGGGCGGGGGCGAGCCCGGGGAGCCCGCCGCGGGCCACGGCGAGCTCGGCGAGGCCCGCGCCGACGCGCCAGGGCCCGGGGCGGGCGGGGGCGAGCCCGCCGAGCCCGCCGCGGGCCACGGCGAGCTCGGCGAGGCCCGCGCCGACGCGCCAGGGCCCGCGGCGGGCGGGGGCGAGCCCGCCGAGCCCGCCGCGGGCCACGGCGAGCTCGGCGAGGCCCGCGCCGACGCGCCAGGGCCCGCGGCGGGCGGGGGCGAGCCCGCCGAGCCCGCCGCGGGCCACGGCGAGCTCGGCGAGGCCCGCCCCGACGCGCCAGGGCCCGGGGCGGGCGGGGGCGAGCCCGCCGAGCCCGCCGCGGGCCACGGCCAGCTCGGCGAAGCCCGCGCCGACGCGCCAGGGCCCGCGGCGGGCGGGGGCGAGCCCGCCGAGCCCGGTGCGGGCCACGGCGAGCTCGGCGAGGCCCGCGCCGACGCGCCAGACCCCGCGGCGGGCGGGGGCGAGCCCGCCGAGCCCGCCGCGGGCCACGGCGAGCTCGGCGAGGCCCGCGCCGACGCGCCAGGGCCCGCGGCGGGCGGGGGCGAGCCCGCCGAGCCCGCCGCGGGCCACGGCAAGCTCGGCGAGGCCCGCGCCGACGCGCCAGGGCCCGGGGCGGGCGGGGGCGAGCCCGCCGAGCCCGGCGCCTGCCGCGGCGAGCTCGGCGAGGCCCGCGCCGAGCTCGCCGTGGCCCGCGGCGGGCGGGGGCGAGCCCGGGGAGCCCGCCGCGGGCCACGGCGAGCTCGGCGAGGCCCGCGCCGACGCGCCAGGGCCCGGGGCGGGCGGGGGCGAGCCCGCCGAGCCCGCCGCGGGCCACGGCGAGCTCGGCGAGGCCCGCGCCGACGCGCCAGGGCCCGGGGCGGGCGCGGGCGAGCCCGCCGAGCCCGCCGCGGG